>NC_089210.1:5248300-5348300 GCF_963930695.1 Labrus bergylta | reverse complement strand
CTCTTTGTTAGGCCGGTAAACACGATGTTGGGCGTCAAGACCACTTGAGATGAAAATAAGATCGGTTTTGTAGAAGAAATGTAAAAAAAATACATTAAAAAAAACAGTAAAACAAGTTGGGCTGTGTGCTTTAATTTAGTAATAGGTCATCTTTTGGAACACCCTAGCGACATGAAGCAAATAAGGATGTGCAAAATACTGCAGTTCCTCAAGTGTCCACTTGAGGCTGGCTGCAAAAGCCCCAGAAGTCACATACACATACACTATAAAAGCTCATTTGTACAGCAGAAATAAACATGTTAACTGCCTGGCCCCTACCCCCCCCCCCCCCCCCCCCCCCACCAGATTGTTGATGGACAATTTGCCTCCCCCCACCCCCTTGTTCCCTATCCCTCTTCCTGCATCTTATCCCATCTCTTCCCCTATCCCCTTCCAATCCTGGCACAGTCTAGGCCTGTGAAGGCTGTTTCGTCATGAGCCGGGGATCTGGCCGAAGATTTAATAAGGCAGTTTTTTCTTACCACTGTAACTTTTGCTGCTTTGCTAAAAGTGCTCATGATGGATAGGCCGGATCTTTGTAACATAGCAATAAGTAAGGTCTTTTACCTGCTTTTTGTAACATAACAATGAGTAAGGTCTTTTACCTGCTTTTTGTAACATAACAATGAGTAAGGTCTTTTTACCTGCTCTTTTGTAATGTTAACAGACAAAGAGTAAGGTATTTTACCTGCTTTTTGTAAAGTGTCTTGAGATAACACTTGTTATGAGTTGACGCTATACAAAAATAAATTGAAATTGAATTGAATAAATGATCATCACCGAGGGAAGTGCTGCAAAAAAAAACCCACAGCTACAAAACTGCTTTGTAACCGTTGCATTGTCATCATCTTATGTTATCCTACCTGTCTCAACATCGTCCCACATCCTGCTCCGCCCGCCAAAGTTAAAAGTTGATTTTATAACCTTCGTCATCATGAAAGTGAATTTAAATCTGCTGATGTTGACGTTCTGTTCTCACTCTCCAGTCTAAATCTTAAAAAGCTTTTTAAATGCAGACGGCAAAAACAGTATGAAAAATATTTAGCAGCTCACTAATGGCTCTTAAAGACTTTGTGAAGCTGTTAAACTCGTGGAATGACAGGAATGCGTTTAGCTTCACTCTCTTTAGTGTTTGTGTTCACTGAATATAAATCTGTTGTCTGCTTCATCACTCAGTCAGCTCTTTGTTAGGCCGGTAAACACGATGTTGGGCGTCAACTGACAGATTATTTAACATTTAACATTAACGAGGTTCGGATAAATCATTACATGTCCTTTACAATTCAACCCTTAAACTACCATCACATGTGGAGATATATTACAATACCTATTACAGTCAAATGTGTTGAAGTGTGAATATAGAGCAGGTGATTTGATCGAATAAATTCTTTAAAAAAAATAACTTTAAGAGCATCTTTACTGTTTTTTGCTTCAAACATTTCAAACTATATATTATATTGATAGGTATCAGAGTACGTGACTACAAGGTGATTAAACACAGAAAAAATAGGAATATTTTAGCCTCTATGCTAAAGGTGCTATCACACTTTCACAAAACTCTTCCTGAATTTGTTTAGATGAGCCGCATGTGTGAACGCAAAAATTACCTGGAATTTTTCTTTCCAGCCCCTTCCTAAATTTTACTCCATGAGGTCAGGGTGAGCTGATGTGAAAATGCAGCAGAGAGTATTCAGGGAAAATTAATCACAACATGAGAAGGAGGATGGGGTGTTAACGTTTGACCTGCGACTGGTGCACAACCAAAGACTGACATTTTCCAGAAACAAACAACGAGTACAATTATAAACCCTGTGTACTTAAAATATATGTAGTCTGTCTGGTTCTGTGTGCTGTTTGAACCGTTGCACTTCAACACTGATGATTGATGGTCCTTAAAGAGACATTCTTTGTATTGAATCTAAATGAATCTTGTGACAAAAAGTCTCCCTGACTTCAAAATACTTTTGTTGGACAACTTTTGCTACTAAATTTATTTTCAGTATAAAAATATTCACACTGAATTATACTTGTGTTGTACTGACACACTTCTGTGACTAAAACCTCTGCGCTCTCTTTGAACAGTCAAATCTCTGAGCCAGACTCAGAAAAAAAGCGGATTTTAATGTTTTGGGTACAAAGTATAAAGAAAGGAGTTAATCTCCTGTAAACAGAAGGTTCATCTGTATACAGACGACACATGTTTCTACGTCAAATCTGCATTTCATTTCCATCATGCTGAGTCACTTGGTGCCAGCTAGAAGCAGGATAAGAACTCAATTAACAGCATGAAAGGGAAAATAACTTCAAATGAATGAGCTTTAAAGGTAATGCTTTGGCCAATTTGTCCTTAGAAAGATTCAAGATTCTGGCTCTTAACCCACTATCCAGCCTTGATGCGAGGTTGCCGTCAATCTCCTCATCTAACTTCTCCAATTTTCCTCCAAGTGGAACTTTCTTTATCATAAATGTTTTGATTTATAGTTTTGGTTTCATTTCTTCTGTCTTCCAGCTTCACGTGGACTTCCTCTCGGATGGACCGGAACATGATCACCGTGATGTCGGGACAAATTGTGGACACGTTTGATAACGACTTCAGGGAGCTGTACGCCATCTCTGAACAGGTCGACCTCTACAAGGAGTTCAATGTCACCAAGCCGCCTATCCCCGCCCCTATAAGGAAGCCGGTGGTGGAGCCTATCCGGCCTCTTCCTGTGTCCACGTCCCGCTTTCAGGTCTCTGTGGGAGAGTCCAGACAGACCGACATGAAGGTGCCGGCACATAAATACCACAATCCAAAGTACTCTTTAGTGTTTGGGAACAGAATGGGCCTGACAGGTTCCCTACAGGACCTATCAACCACCAGCGACTCCCTGGTCAGCGGGCTGAACCAGAGGAACGGACTGCAGAACAGCAGGACAGGGGGAGTCTCCCCTCCGAGTCCTGGTCCCCCCTCAGAGGAAGGGGACAAGGACGGAAAGGAAGGCCTGAAGATGAACAAGGCCGCCGCATCCAAGAAAGAACGCAGCTCCTTCAGGCACTTTCTGAAAGGCAGAGGAGCCAATCACGGCACAGACACGATAGTGGAGGGTGTGGTCACTCCTCCAAACCCGGCCCCCGCCTGCAAAGTGCCAGAGACTAATGATGCCAAAAGAAATGAGCTGGAGGACTCGTTTGAGATCATTGAGAAACCAGGCCTACTAAAAACCAAAACAAAGAAACCGCCCAAGGTTATCCAGAGAAGTATGTCCCTGCAGACCATCAACACGGTAGACGACGACAGTACGTAACCGATTTTATTGTCATTTTTCTTTACATGTATTTTATCAGGCTGTGAAAATTACTTCATGAGTGATTCATCTGCATATTATTCCCTTGATTATTTCCTTTTGTTTTACTCTTAAATAAGTATGTTCCAGTTGACGTCTTCTATGTTTTGTTTTGTTTTTGCCCATCTGGGCCGCCATCTGTTCCCACAGCTCTTATAGTGTAATGTTTCCTTCCTGTATACATCCTCATGATCAGCAAAGAGTAGGCACTTATTAACTTGATCATAGTGGAACATCTTGCTGGTAAACTAGATTTTTTGGGTACAAAGTATAAAGTCTACTATGCTCTTGACTGTATGCCACATTTGTTAAAAACAAGCAAGGTCATCTGGATCCGCCAGCCTAGATCTTGTTTTTTTTTTTAATTTTTTTTTTTTTATTAGGTGCAATAGAGTGACAAAACTGGTGATATATACATAACAAATGAGGCACAAAAAAACAAACAGACAAGGTCAGGACAACAACTCCAAAATACAGTAAAAAAACAAAGTAAAGCAACCAAATAAAGATAGCAAAATACTAAGACATCAATAGACACACATCAGACTACGACCAGCAAAACTACAAAACTATATAAAATACCTAAGAAGGCATACAAGATTGATTTTTTTTTTTTTTTAAAGAGAAATGTGTTAGTTTAATTCCTTACTTGGAAAACACCAATTCAAATTGGTTATTTGTTACTCAATTATTATTTTTTTGCTTTAATCCCTGAATACCTCTATATTCTTCCACATGTGATATATACACCTTTACTCTTTAGTGACTGTATTTAAGGCTCATTGTTGAGACACACACGATTGTTTGTAGCTTGAATCTTCTGTTCATTTTTAATTAATCTATTGTTGTTATGATTTTCTGCAGGATCCAGAGGCCGGCGGCGAAGTCAGAAGAAAAACTGCATCCAGTCGTGAGCTCAAACCAGCGTACCGGCAGTATTAAAGCTTTAAAGAGCGCCTGAGGATCTGTTGGTGAAACCTGCTGAGTCATGATCATCGTCCTGTGACAGTGTGTGTCGTCGGTTTGGGCTTAAAGACCTCATTAAACTCCTCACGTGATAATCTCATGTGGTGGACAGAGAAAAACGTCATCACATTAGTTTGTATTAAATTATTCCTTTAAGTGGTTTCGATATTTCCCACTTGTATGCTTGAACCTGAACACCACACACTAACACAATTGACCCAGGTTAAGTGGGTGGATGACAACTCTCCTCACTGTTAACCAGGTTGCTATGGAGACAGAAAAGCGTTGAGATGTGCCGTTGTCCCTGAGCGTCGACTTACAGGAACACTCAGTGTCAGGAGTCTTAGAGAGTTTATTGAGGCTGTGGAAAATGAACGCTGAGCACAGAGCTGAACGGCTTTTCTTCTTATCCAGATGAAACTGACAAAGATTAAAATGTGAAGACCACTTGAGATGAAAATAAGATCGGTTTTGTAGAAGAAATGTAAAAAAAATACATTAAAAAAAACAGTGAAACAAGTTGGGCTGTGTGCTTTAATTTAGTAATAGGTTATCTTTTGGAACACCCTAGCGACATGAAGCAAATAAGGATGTGCAAAATACTGCAGTTCCTCAAGTGTCCACTTGAGGCTGGCTGCAAAAGCCCCAGAAGTCTCATACACATACACTATAAAAGCTCATTTGTACAGCAGAAATAAACATGTTAACTGCCTGCCCCCCCCACCGGATTGTTGATGGACAATTTGCCTCCCCCCACCCCCTATCCCTCTTCCTGCATCTTATCCCATCTCTTCCCCTATCCCCTTCCAATCCTGGCGCAGTCTAGGCCTGTGAAGGCTGTTTCGTCATGAGCTGGGGATCCGGCCGAAGATTTCTGCCTTTTAATAAGGCAGTTTTTTCTTACCACTGTAACTTTTGCTGCTTTGCTAAAAGTGCTCATGATGGATAGGCCGGATCTTTGTAACATAACAATGAGTAAGGTCTTTTACCTGCTTTTTGTAACATAACAATGAGTAAGGTCTTTTTACCTGCTGTTTTGTAATGTTAACAGACAAAGAGTAAGGTATTTTACCTGCTTTTTGAGAAGTGTCTTGAGATAACACTTGTTATGAGTTGACGCTATACAAAAATAAATTGAAATTGAGGGAAGTGCTGCAAAAAAAACCCCACAGCTACAAAACTGCTTTGTAACCGTTGCATTGTCATCATCTTATGTTATCCTACCTGTCTCAACATCGTCCCACATCCTGCTCCGCCCGCCCTCTCACCTGTGTATCCCTTATGAGCCCTGCAGTGTTTCTCCCGTCTGTTTACACTCAGTCAGAACAGCTCCAAGGACTTAGAATGTTTCCACGTGTACTAGTTTCCAGCCACCTTCCACCTTTACTTGCAGCTGCCTGCCTGTCAGCTTTTATTGATCTAACTGGATCTATAAATCATTCAGCTGTCACTGTTTGTTAGGTGTTGACAGAACCATTTATGATGCAAGAAAACTCCTGGATCATAAACAAGGATTGTTGAGAGGCCAGAAGATTGTATTCATGGGAATGCATCTCAGCACATTTAAAGCCTAATAAACATGTCAAACATTTTTCAGTCTTGAGAAAGGTCACTTGGTCAGAGGCGCTGCTTGTCAACAGGCATGGCAGGCAAGTGCTTGGGGTCCCAGACCAGAAGGGGGGCCCCAAGGGCTTACAACCTTTAAGCAAATCGGCCCAAAATGTGTAAATTTTGCAATGAGAGTAGGAAACCTTCCTAAAGGGGGTCCCATCTGACAGCCCTCACTCTGGTTGCCCTGCTGAATGCTGTTTGCCTAGTGCCCCAATCACCAGAATCACCACTGCGCTTGGTAATAAAGCCTTCTAACAGGAGATCCTTAGTGCGGGATCTTTCATTCTTTTTAACCTATTAAATGTTTGGATCCAGCAGCCACTAAGGGACGTGCATGTCATTGTGATTTTTCCAAAAAACATTTTCCAGGCTATTCATTTATAACTTTGGTTTGAATTTGCTGACACAAATACAATTTTATAGCCATCACATGTTATACCAGTGTGCCAACATTAAGCCTTTACATTTGTGTTTGAAACAAGCAGTCCAAGAAAGAGCCTCATTGTTTGGAAAACTCATTGTCTGAGTGAGACCTCTGAAACTGTATCCCCTCCATTTGTGTGCCATAGCAACAATCTCATTGAGCCGTTTTTTTGAAAGCAAAGAGGGGTGGACAGTCTTCCAGTCGAGCAGGATGATTTTCCTATCTGCAATCATCCCGACTCGCAAAGACATCGGCTCTCTAACTGTTTGACCGGGGGTCCTTTTGAGAGCATAGACCCTCGAAAACATTTCAAATAGCAGGACAGAGCCAGAAAAGATGTGCCGGGTTGACATCTGCTGTTTGACATTCATCACAAAGAGCATAAATATAAGGGTACTTTTTGGTCAACTTCATCTTTGAATAGTTCAATCCATGTATAACCTTGTGTTGTGCCCAGGACTCCATCATATTGGGGCGCCGGTGGCCGAGTGGTAAAGGCTTGGCTAGTGTTGTAGTCAAGACCACACAAACCGAGATCAAGACATACTTGAGATTGGAGTTCTCCGAGACCAAAACAAGGCCGAGACATTTAGGGATTGAGGTCGAGTCAAGACCATAATTATCAATGAAAAATCATAATCTTATGTGCAGGGTGCCTGTCCCTCACTTAGACCGTAACCAGGGGATAAATATCAAACTATAAATGAATGGAAGTTATCAGTTCTTTAAAAAGATGCCTGTTTCTTCTAATCACAGAAATGCCGTGGGGAAAAAAAACCTGTCAGTGGTGATCTTGACCGGTCTTGATTTAATATCCAGAGTCCGTCCAGTCTGAGACCGAGACAAGACCGAGTAAAAATGATTTAGATTCCGAGACCTTCAAAAAGATTTTGAGTACTACAACACTAGGGAGCGCCCCACGTACAGAGGCTGTAGTCCTTGAAGCGAGCGGCCAGAGTTCTAATCCGACCTGTGGCTTCTTTTCTCCATGTCATTCCCCACTCTCTCTCTCTCCCTCTCTGATTTCTGACTCTATCCACTCTCATGTCTCTACAAAAAAGGCATAAAAAGCCCAAAAATTAATCTTAAAAAACTAAAAGGTTAGCAGACACAAGATTTAGATTTCTGTTGCTTTGTGTTTCTGTGAATGACGTTTAGACAAACCAAAGAAAAAGGAGTTTGTTTATGCACAACCGATTTACATACACGTTATGTATGACGTAACCATCAAATGAACCGGCTTGTTTTTTAGCTATAGGAAATGTAAATTGTTGTTTACATTCTGGGTTTTAAAACAGGTCGGTGTAAACAAGCAGCAGGTAAAAACCAAACAGAAAGTGGAGCAGCCCCTCCTCATCCTGACGTTTATTTCTTTAACAGGTGAGTCACTCAATGACGCCGTCCATGTTTGTAGAGCATGTTTGGAGGAGATGCAGATACACAAACAGAAAAGATGTGTGCTGTGTTGTTGCTTTGAGGAAAACCACAACTGTTTATCAGAGCGCACACGCTCACCCGACAGGACGTGAGCAGGAAATCCCCTCTTCATCTGGTTCTAAAATACTGACAGCGTCTCTGCAGTCCAACTTGTGTGACCTCTGTCATCAGTGCTGAAATAAAGTTATTAACACTCAGACAGCCGGTTAGTTGGTGGTGAGAGAGGCAACAAGGTGGTGATGTAGCGCCATCTGATGGACAAACACACAGACAAACAGGATGAAGAATAAACCGGTTTATTGCACAACATTTAGATTGAATCTTCCATTAATATAAAGTCATTTAATTAAACAGACAGGAATAAAATAAAGAACTTTAACTGCATTAATGCGCTATAATTAATTTACATTAAGACAAGTCGACTCGGTCTCTATTAAACTTTATTTACAGTTCACTCTTATGTACAATTCATCTGTAACAAAGAAGTAGTTTAACATAATTTAAAGTGTAAGTGAAGTAAGCACAATGCTGACAGCTTCCTGTTAGCCTGAACTTCAAAATAAAACAGCCTTAAAAAGAATTTAGAACATTTATTTTGTATTTTTTCATTTAAATCTCCCATGAAAAAAGAGTGCATGCTGCAATCTCGTCTGATCCAACAGCAAGATTTGACTTTACATTTTTTACATTTGCATGAAATGCTTTTATATTCTCCACCTCTACAATGGCT
The DNA here is from genome assembly GCF_963930695.1 of Labrus bergylta. NCBI lineage: Eukaryota > Metazoa > Chordata > Actinopteri > Labriformes > Labridae > Labrus > Labrus bergylta. Next base: position 5,339,767 of record NC_089210.1, on the reverse strand, counting down.
GCTATTTATAAGTCCATTAGCATTGGACACATTGTGAGACGGTAGGCGACATTACACAGAAATATCAAAGTTTCTCAACATCCAGAGAAAGACCGCGAACAGAAATAGACAAAAACCACGGACACATGGTTTGACATGAAGAGTCTCTTTGTGGCCATCTTTCTTTTTGCTTCCCTCTCAATGTTTCTGTGCTCTTGTTGCTGGTGGTTTTGTGTCTTTGTGTTAGGTTTTTTTTCTTTCTCCTTGTGCTCATTTTGTTTATCTGTTGTTATTTTGAACGTGTGTCTGTTTTTATTCAGCATATCGTTGTAAATCTTAAAAAACCTCTTGGTGCTCATTTTCTGCATCCCTTTCATCTTTTGCATTTCAATGCACTTTCTAACCCGACACACAGCGAGCATGCCAGCTTCCATTCTTTGTTTCAGTTGTCTCGTCTGTTTTCAATTCTTTTTTGCACGTCTGTGTGGTCATGGTGTGTCTCTGTGTGGTCTTTTTGTGTCAGTTTGTGGACAAAGTGTGTCCACGTTGATCGTATCTGCAGCAACCTCCCAACAAGGTCGAGCTGTTAGCAGTCACTTCATACTTCATTTAGTGAGTGGGCTCGTTCAGTAATTCAGTCCATCGTCGTAACTTTCTCTTTCTTCCCCTTGTTGCTGGGTGAACTGGACTTCTCCCAGCAGCAGGAAGCAGGTCTCTTTGTCAGGAGATAGTCGGCCCCCTGAAGACGGGGCAGCAGAGCGGGCAGTTTGCAGAAGTCAACTGAGGCTTAAACTAGTTCTCCTTTATTTCTTTTCACACTTATTGAAGTGTAAAACCAGTTTCCTAATTTGAACATTTCTGTCAACACTTTGGGTCATGTGTGAGTGTGTCTGAATGTATGAAAATAATATATATTAGTCGCTTATGTGTTTCTTGTGTATGGCTTTTAGGGGCTGCACTGGAGACATCTCCTTCCAGATCTCCTAACACTCGTTATAAATCCACAGGATTCATTAAGGACCCACAGTTTCCCTCCAGGATCCAGACTCTGCTGTAGTTTGTGTTTCAGTCCTTTGACGGCGAGTTGTTTATGAGCTTTCTCTTCCGCAGAGCCACCAGGTCATAGAAAGGGTCCTTTGTGATACTCGACCTGAAAGACGAGATTCAGGAGGGAAAAAAAAATGAGCCGGTGATTGTAGTTTATATTCGTTAACTCCGGTGACTTATCGCCTGCCCTGCACTCAGTGCCTCTGCCAGCTGGGGCTGCAACAACTGATTATTTTCACCACTAATTATCTCCTGAAAATTACATTTAATGACTTTGTCTTATAAATGTTAGAAAAATACGGGAAAAGGCGTGTCCCGATGTCCCAGAAACCAAGAGTTACATCTTTAAAGTGCATGATCTGAAAAGTGGCATCTTTGATCTTATGTTTCCATAAAAAAAAAAGACAAATATTGAAATCTTTTTGTCCACTTCTTTGATTTCAGTCAGTTTACCGCAGTGGAAGAACATAGTTTGTGTTCTGACTTCATCACTCTTTCACAGATTTATTTTACATGCAGACATTTGAGGAGTGATGAGTATCTTTAAACCTCCCAGTCGGAGGAGAGGCACCATGCTGGGGCAGAAAAGCCAGAGCCCAGAGCGTTCCCTATCACACCACACAGTACCACATTGAATCATATGTAAGCCCTGTTATCATATCATATATATTTACTATCATCACTCTCTCACCTGATGGCGTCCATCCAGACGTCTCGCTCTTCTTCACTGGCTGCGCTCAGCTTATATGACTGATGTTTCCCTTGAACCACTCGGCCCCTGTTCTCCGTCTTACAGGCTTTTATCTTCAGTCCTTTGGGGTTATACAACTCCAGACAATACTGTTCAAACACACACACACACACACACACACCCACACACACACCCACACACACTGTCAATGTGTTCATATGCTCTCTATTTATTCTGTTAGCCTTCTGTTAGCCTTGTGACGCACACTGAGCTCTTTTGTTAGAATTCATGCAGCAGCTGCTCAATGATTCACGTTGCAGTGGAAGGTTTGAATGGACGCTTTACTCGCCCGCCCGTCTGCATGAACTGTAAACTGTCAAACGGTCAAATTAAATGACCTCTTACCGGTTTGCTGGTGTCCTGCAGCTTCCTCACACTCAGGTTCTCCAGAGGAATGATCCCGATCGGGTCTTTATCCTGCAGGAAGAGAAAGCTCAAAATCACACTTACAACTTTTTGACTAACTTAAGCTTGTTTGACTTTTTTTACCACATGTAGGTTATATTATAGCAGCAGGTAGGCGGACACTCACTGTGGTGTATCGAAAGTAGTAGAGGCAGCTGTCAGTCAGAATGAACCACCTCCTCTTCCAGGTTTTCACTTGGCCTCCTTCAACACAGAAAGTCAAACTCTTTAGAGGAGAAACAGGCTCAGGCTGGTCTGCAGAAAACTCTTGACGTTTGTGTTTTTTTGCTCTTCCTCTCACCGTTTTTCAGAAGCCATCCTTCTCTGTCCGGGTTGAAAAACGTCAGTGTGAGGTCGTTCCCATCATCCTCTGGGATTTTGAACGGCTCGCTGCGGATGCTCGAATACAGTTTCTATAAAACATCGAAGACAGAAGGGAAGATTCAGCGTCCAGTGTGGGATATATATTCAGTGTTTAGATTGTGATTCCTCTTAATGTAGGGAATATACTACAGGGTTCTACAATGCACTGTGAAATCAAACTAAAACCTTGTCTCAGATAACAAAGAAGTTCCCTTTTGGGGAAATGTTCTTTACATTAGCATGTTAGCATTGTTGTTTAAAGGGGTCATATTATGCTTTTTCTGGTTTTATATGCTCTTTAGTGTGTTTTCCAAGTGTCCTGTGCATTTTTAGGCACATTTATGTGCAAAAATTCAAAGTCCACGGAAACGCGGCTTCTCCTACGTTCTCCTGTTAGCTGTAGCATTAGCTGCATGTAACACTCGGTTCTAGCCCCCCTCGGAAAAAATGTGCCAGTGTGACGTCTTGTCAGTGTGAGATCACTGATCTAAGCCCATTGGCTCGTTGTGGCAAGCCCAGCAACTCATGTTGCACGCCCATTAACTTCTGTGGCACGCCCATGATATGCCGTAGCCTGCGGTATCACAGTAGTGCTAAGGTGCTAATGTTTTTGCTCTCCTCGGAGCCTCGGAGCCAAAGTGGCTGCATTCCCAATATGGTAAAAGGGGCGGGACATTTCCGAGAACCGTTCTGAGCGACTGACCAATTACGGCAGAGCCGACAGGCCGACCAATCAGATCAGACTTGGCACACGTGGGGACTCTGAACCTGGGCACTTCAGAGCGTTAGAGAGAGAGTCAGAAGTGAGCCGGTGCATGGAGCCGCAGTTCATCAAAACAGACACTTTTTAAGAACTTTAGTGATTGTGAACATACTTTAGTAGGTACATAGATTAAATATATGAACCCCAAACAGGGCATAATATGACCTCTGACTAAGTGTTTGTGTCACGCTGATTATGATTGTTTTGAGCTAAATTGGCATTTAGCTTGAACACTTGCTGTAGCAAAGTGTCAGCATAATCTTTAAGATCAGATTCAGCTATTCTATAAAAAAATGTCAGCTGATATATAGAAAGATGCAACATAGAAAAGTACTCTCATCCTCAGAATCCTTGGGAGATTGTGTTTATCTGCAGTATAGGGTGTTATAATGACATTGTGTGTGTGTGTGTGTGTGTGTGTGTGTGTGTGTGTGTGTGTGTGTGTGTGTGTGTGTGTGTGTGTGTGTGTGTGTGTGTGTGTGTGTGTGTGTGTGTGTATTTGTGTGTTATCAGACCGTGAGCAGCTCGGTGGGCAGGTCCTCCCCGCTGTTGATCGCTCTGTTCATGGAGACGAATCTCTGCAGGCTCGGCTTCTCCTTCACGTTCGGGTTGTGGAGACTCGTGTTTAGCATGATGATGGAGAAGGACAGGATGTAGCATGTGTCTGTTACACACACACACACACACACACCCACACACACACACACACACACAGAATATAGAAACACTTGTCATTATCACCACTGCAATGGAATAAATTGCTACCATTAAAAATAATAGCTTTGCGACAGAAAAACACTCAAACTGAACAGTCTGTTTACTCAGATCAGGGGGGAAGAACATTTGTCTGCGGTGTTTCTTCAATGTAAGAAATGAATTATGACTCTTTTTCTTTTTTTTTTTAATGTTCCTTCCTGACAGGCTGAATCCTGCCACGCACAGGCTCTGTGTCGTACCTGTGGATATGAAAACTCCGGGGTTGCATTCACAGTAACGAGCTGCGAACGCCTCCATCATCCTGTCAATCTTTTGAGCTTCTCCCGGCAGACGGAAGCTCCACAGAAACTGCCTGCAAGACGACAGAGGGGGGGAAAAAGCACACGCAAAATCCGACACAGTCTGTTAATAACAAGATGAGACAAAAAAAGCTTTACTCTGATATCTGTCAGAGAGTCAGTGTCAGTCGTACATACCTGAGTGCCTGCACAAGATTAAGGTCTGAGAACTCGTGCAGACCAACAAACGATTTCAGGATCTCCAAATGCATCTCCTCTCTGTGTGAGAAGAAACATGATGATTATTAAAACTGAAAATATGAAGTACTTAAAGGCTTTATATTTATATTTTTCACACTTAAATGTAATAGAAATCAAGAATATCCTCTGAAAATAACTCTGAGTCATGACTGTCTACAATGGGTGTAACAATCGAGTCCCACTGTCTGTGATGCTTTCAGAGTTTTCAGAGTCCTATCTTCACTTTGTTTACATCGCCCAGACGGCCGGCTGACTCCTCCCCTCACGTATAAAAGTTGTTTAATTGAGGGACTAGAGAAAAGAAGAATAACATACTGTACTCACTGCTTAACTGTGTTTCTAGATCACGCTCATTTCAGGTAAATTTACATGCAGTGTGAAGATACCAGCATAATAAAGATCGCTAGCATTAGCATGCTAACACAACGATGCAGCGCGAGTTACTTTGGTTTCATGCTGGTGCTCAAGGGCGACACCTGCTGGATCAAAACAATCGCATATAAAGCCTTTAATAAAACTATATAGTTCTTTGAATATTTCCCTCTCCTGACTTACGTCGTGATGTGGTTGTCCTGAGCTGAATTGTCCATTTAGCTGTGCTTTCAATTCACTGCAATGTATAAGTAAGATCTTTTACCTGCTTTTTGTAATGTTAAAAGACAAAGAGTAAGGTCTTTTACCTGCTTTTTGTAATGTTAAAAGACAAAGAGTAAGGTCTTTTACCTGCTTTTTGTAAAGTGTCTCGAGATAACACTTGTTATGAGTTGACGCTATACAAATAAAAACTTATTGATTGATTGATTGATTGAATGTTCTGAGGTAGCTATCAGCGTCCATCGATGTTCGCTCAAACTACTCATATAAAGTTTGACTAAAGCTAGCATTAGAATTCAATCACTTCCTCGCTAGTAATCCGTTAAAACAGGATTTTGTATTTCCTAACTGAAATGTTAGCTAAATGAGGCTAAATCCTCAAACAGCTGTCTCTGAGTACATCAGAAAACCTCATGGGACAAAAAGTTCCATAAGCTCCAAAAGCTCAGTGAGCAAGCATGCTAGCCAGCTAATTAGCCAATTTACTGTAGGCTATTTATAGATATAAATTGTTAAGAAGAGTAGAAACTGAGATTACTTTTGTTCCTTAGTTTCACGACAGAATCCCCTCAATAGCCACTCGTGTGTGAGTTCTGTACCGTTCTCCCAGGAAGTTCCCGATGGCGGTCTTGTTCAGTCCCTCCTCCTTGTAAAGAAATTCAGCAAACGGCTCTGCTCGCCACTCCAGCAGTCCATTTTCAACCAGGTACTGGACCCCCTGAAAGATCAGAGGTGGGGTTAGAGGTCAGATTATTATGGAATATAATCAAATCTTTAATATGAGTTACATTTGTGTTTCATAAAATAACTTTTTTTTTTTCCTCCCAGAGTTGTTGTGGATCATTCGGGGCAGCAGATGTGAAGGGGATGATAAATATTTCATGCTTCTGTCTGTTGATCTCAAAGGTGCTCACAGAGAGTTCTTTGAAATACAACCCTGTCCTCTGAATGTGTGCTCCTGTTGAGTACTTCTTCAGATCAATCTCACTTGAAGAACTCCTTAACCCTAACCCTTCTCAAACTTCTCATCGTCATCTCATGCTGCACTCGGGTCTGAGCTCAGAGCGAGCACAGGGGGAGTTGGATTCTGAAAACGAGGGTGCAGAGAGGAAGATGAGAGGAGACGCTTCTTGCCCCACTTCAGGGAACAGGAAGTGGCTTTTCTCGCTATGCACTCATTTGCATCTGCACAGTTTGCACTTCTGCACATCGCACACACACACTCGCCCCAAACACATCAAAGACTCGCACACATTGCTCTCCTCCACATCCTCTCTGTGAGGAGTCCTCTGTCTCCCGGTTTCCAGATCCTCCAGAGGAGCTGAAGTGAAAGAAGAATTTCAACTCCACAGATCTTCCTGCCCAGGGACTACAGATGTAAATTAACTTCATTGCTAGTTAACAGTTGGGTTGTGCATGGCCCCTGACAAATGAGCCAATATACTAAACTCAGAGAAACACTGGACATTCATAGCACACTCTGTTTTAGAACAAGAGGTCTGCATGAAGGTATAGTGTTTATTTTCTATAAGAGAATGAGTCACTTCAGAAACAGGTCCTGGAACTGGGTCTACAACTCCGGAAATTGTCTTTCCTGCATGTTTATTTACAAAAGAATACAACAAAAACTCACTTTTTTGGGATCCATGTTGAACTTCTTTTTCCCTCTTAAAAACCTCCTGTTCCTCACAACACACAGAAACACACATGAAGGAAAAGGCCGGTCATTTAAATATATACTGTATAATTATCATTTTCTATTAACACATAAAAGGACCAATTGTGGTCTTTAAAAGAACAAAGCATCGTCTTTTTTTTTTTTGAGAATGAAAAAGAGTTTAGCTTTATTTTGAGCAGATTGTGTTTTAAATATTATACTGATATCATCTGTTTTATATTGGTCTTTCTGTTTTCAATTTTGTCATTGCAAATGCTTTTCTCTGTGTGTCCCCTTCCCTCTAAGTGTGGTCTGAACAGACATAATGTACTCTATTCACCCAGGTTGTTTTAAATGTGTTTTCAATGCATGACTCACAAAATAAGGAAATGTCAATGAATCATTTATCTGTAAAACTAGCAGGTAGCTTAAATCAAACTAATTCGATCTCTATGCAGTATGTAATAAAGTTATCGTCAGAACTATCCCCCTACAGTATAGGCTCTATACAAACATTTTAAACTTGGAAGTGTTTTAGCACGTCTGGTGTTTGGGGTGTTGACTTGTGGGGAGTGTTATTCCGACACTGTGGCTGCCATGCCAGTAACACCGACGTTAAAAATAAATACACAAGAATGTCAAACCACTGACATTCAATCACCTTCTGATACAAAATGAGTATGGCTTTCAAGATTCAGTTTGTTGATAAATTTAATAAATGGCTGTTCAGTTGTACTTAACCTCTGACCTCAGTCAGAAAATAAAATGAGAGCTCTGAGAAAAACACAATGTCCTGGATGAGAAGCTGTTATGTACTGTATGAAAAGGTTTCAAAAAGGTTTAAGGGACCCAGGTCAAAGCTGAGGCGCAGGTTTAAAGACTCTTTCACTGCAGAGAAAACATGTTATGTTGACTTCTGACTCCAATAAAAGTCACATTGAAGCTGCTGGATGACTGAGCGTTAGGTTTGGTGTGGGAGTTAGCCCTGAGTGAATGTGTCTCTTGAATGAAGGAAGACGCCTCGCTGCCTCTCAGGTGAGCTGCTCATACTCACTTCTGCTCCTTCAGGTGCGGACGGAGGATCTCTGGCATGTCGTGATTCATCTGACGGAGTTCAGAGAGAGAATTTAGTGATTTCAACTCAGGAACAAGGAGTGACATTGCATCACACACACACACGCACACACACACACACACACACACACACACACACACACACACATACACACACACACACAGACACACACACAAACACGTGTGCCTTACTAAGAGGGGACTATCAGTCTACTCTAACACTATTCAAGTGGGGCCTTGTCTTTCTGGTCATTTTAACAACACAAAAAAGTTATACCACCTTTTCTTGTGATGTCTTTAACACACACACACACACACACACACACACACACACCCACACACACCCACGCACACCCACGCACACACACGCCACGTGACTTTCACCTCTTTTCAGCTGCCACTATATCTACTTCACAACAGCAATTGTGTTATGATTTCACATTTCAAAACACCGACTGAACGCTAAAGTACATGACTCATAACTAATTTATCTCGGGCAGTTATAAAATAACCTTCAAATCTTTTCTCTCTCAAAGTGTGCATTGATATGAGTCTTTGCATAAATGCCGTGAAAAGCTCTGTAGATGGAGAGCGCATGGAGAAGAATAGAGTCAGATTTAAATGTGAGACCTTGGGAGAAAAATATTCAGCAGCATACCTGAGAGTCATCGGGCAGCCCACACCTGTTAGTGTGCACACTGCTCTCTGGTTTAGGTGGAGCTGTGGGTGCAGACAGTTATTTGATGAGGCAGTTAGCAGAAACGTGGACAGTTTTAACAACCTCCCTGACACCTCTGCTCACCCCCACAGACCGGCATGCATCACATTCATCCCCCACAGTTAGAGAAGAGCATGAATGGGAGAAAACAAGGACTAAAAATAACAGCTCCTCTTCCTCTTTTTAATGAACCTAGACTAGTTTGAGAGCAGGGGGGGCATTAAAAGGAGAAACATAACTTGTGTATGTTCAGGAAACTGACTAGAAGTTAAGTTTCAGTGACAGCTAAATAAATAGTTACAAGTGAGTCTCAAAAGTGAATAACAGTCCAATTTCTTTTTTAAATACAAACAAAATATCTATACTAAAGTTAATGTAATTAAAAATGATGTTACAAACACATTCTGAATATATAATAAGAGTAAACTTCAGTCTTAATTCTGGGTAAACAAAGGACAGTGTTGCTATCAGTAAAATCATATTTGATAATATTCTGACTTTTTATTTTGCTACAATTCGCTTATGTTATTAAAACATTTGGAGTTCTATTGGCCCTAATATTTTGTTCAAATCCTTATAAAATTATTGTGTATTGAATTGTATTGTTATGTATCTTAACATGTTGCACAGTAAATAAGTTTCAATGAAGCCTAAACTGAAATAGAGTAGTTTTTTCTTGTTTTGAAAGATCTATATTAATTAAAACAAAATATAAAAGAATAAATGTTTGTCAACATTACTAAAAAGGTTATAACAAAACAGCATTTTTAGACACATTTATGGACTATACAAGGAAAAATTCAACCAAGAAAACTGGAAAACATCTAATAAAATCCTCTAACTTTAAGACAGCCATTTCCAAAAGCATGAAATGATAACAATAATAAGATATAAAAGTGTACCTCTCCCCCAGAGGAAGCTGTCTTTCCTGCGTATGTTCATGTTTCTGAAGTGCACAGCGTCTGACGGCTGAGCAGGAAACAACTGAAAGTCTGCTGCGACAAAAAAAAAAAAAGATTCTGCTTAGCTGACACTCTGAGCTCACTCAAAGGTCTCTTGTTACTTCAACTCTATGATGACCTGATGACCAAATGTCCACATTGATTCTGTAAGGAAGAAAAGACGTGTCACGTACACTCTGCAACTATGAAAGACACCATACACAGCCAATATACATAAGTTTGCAATAAGAACATCTAACACAGTAGTACATGCCTCTATGTAATAATAATTACCTTAGATATGACAGATGTCTCAAAATAAACAGCAAATGTGCATAAAAAGTGGGCTAACAGTAGCCAACTATCAACTTTAATAAGAAACATAATGGTTATTATTCCCCATCAAACTACACTAAATTTAACTGTTTGACCAAAGTGATCTTGTCATTTAATAAACTGTGGCCGTTGAAACAGCTTAATGAAACCAGAAACTTTCACTATACTGTAGGTTAGCGTAAAAACTATTATGAGTCAGTAAGGAAATGAAACTGAAGCTGAACAAAGGACACTTTATTTCTAAATATAAAGCCCCACCTGCTGGAAACATTTAACATTATTTAACATCTCACAGACTGTTGAAAATCATGATGTGTTGATACGTGCCACTTTCCACATGACTTTATCTTTAGATTCAGGAAAGGCAAGTTGAAGAAAGAGCTAAAAAAACTTCAAATATCAAGATCTCAAGACAAGCAAGTCATACATGTGTGGGGGTGGGGCAGAGGGGAGGGGTTATATCTGTGTGATAAGTCAGCTTTTATTTTAAACTTCCAAATGAGTCACTTTGCATTTTAATGCACTTTGTGTGGGAAAGATCAGATCACTAACTGCATCATACTGAAACTCACTGTACAGAAGAAACAAAGGTTACTTACTGTAATCATGAAACCTCTTTAAGTGTGAATTAAGGGTCCAGTTCTTAAGATTTTCCTATTAACTGTTAATTAATGAAAGTGTCAAGACATATATTGAGGTCCTTGCAGCCAATCCTCAGCATAATGTCAGACGCATTCGTGAAAGTAAGAACGATTGTGTTGACTTACATAAGACATATTCAGGTCCAGCAGGATGGGGATGTGCAAGTTTGAGAAAAATAGCATGCTTCCTCATGCATTGTGTCAGCTCTAATTGGGACAAAATGTGTCTCCTCGCGAACAGTAAAATGTTGTCATCGCAGACATAAATAGACCACTTGGAATAAATCCTTGACAATGTGTTCCCAGCAGGTCTGTTCATAGTTGACCCTTTTTTAAATTGGTACCACTTCCCTTCTGAAAATCATTGGGAGCTTTATATAACATCAGTTTTCTACTGAAGCCTTTTTCTCTCTGCAGTGTTTCGATTCTCCCGTAATTGCCTCTGTCATTGTATTCTTTTGTCAGTAAAGTGAAATGCATTGTTCCCCTGATTTGATTTTGAGGGTAGTTCGGGCTGCAGCAGGTTTGATCAAATATCGGCCATGAAAGGATTCCTTGAGGAGTTACTGGGCACAGGAGCAGCAGCTCAAGGAGTTCAGAGGTCCTTGGAAAAAGTTTGTGCCTGACGTGACTGTTAACATCACCTTTGCTTCAACGTGACACAATACAATAAGATACTATACACAGCACTAAGCAACATATAGCAAAGTCACAGTGGCAAGGAAAAAACTGCCGCAGCCATAAGATGCATTCAGATGCATTCAGAATGTCAGGGAATCTAAACATTTGATTTGAGGCTCAAAGTGACATTTTGATCTGTAATTGGTTGATTTCTTTATACAGTTTATTTTTACAGTCTATGCTTTATAAAGATATCTATCCACACCATTGTTTTCCCTGTATACACCAAACCTTGGTGATATGTAATTGGTCACTATAGCTTGGACTACAAATGTACTACAAATGGAAACAAGAACACTTCCCGTGCTTAAAATCCAGACCCCTTGTGTGTAAAATCTGTAAATAGATTACTCATAGGCCCACTGCACATGTTCCAGCTATAACCTGATGTCAACATCTAATGAGTGCTTATCCTTTCACATTTGTCAAATACCTAATTGTCTATACATTTTTAGTTTAGGTTTGTCAAATGATCCACATAATACAACAATGATAATAAGAAAGAAGATGCCTTGAAGGTATTGCACAAATAGACAAAAAATGATTAGATACAACCACTTGGAGACAAACAAACAACCAAAGTGAGCTTTGTAGGAGTGAATTCCACGATAAGCAATCAACAAACGATGCAAAAAACATCCAAAGAGATGAAGCTCAAACACAAAGTGACTGCAAAGAAAGAAAACAGACGAATCAAGTGTGCAATTAAAGCACAAGGAGACACAAACATTGCAAAGCAAAGAGACAACTATGATTTATCTGTCATACACCCTTGTCTGTTTGAAGTGTCGGGAGTGTTCGAGGAAGAAGTGTGACTCCTCAGTTGATAAGTGTGCTGCTCAATTCTCTGTCAGAGCAATCGTAATTGCTTCCAAAGTGGTCTTCAGCAGCTGTTGCATTGACAGTCCCTCGCATCAAGAGGAATGAACATTTACTGTGGACCCCGCTGCATAAACAACAGCTGCACAAAGAGAGGAAAGAGGGGGAGAAATCATCCTTCATATCTGTGATTACTGAGGTGCCATCCATCCCAATTTGTGACTTTTAGAGCGCTCCGCTTGCACAAACAGGAGTAATCAGTGCTTAGATTTGTCATTAGGCTTTAACAGTATCACCCTGCGTCTGTACCACAGGTGAACATTTGCAAACATCTAAGGTGAAACTTTGGTACTTAATATTCCTCTTCAGTCTCTTATTCAAGGTCCTGGTGTTTTCTTATTTAGTTTCCATAGTAATTTGATATCCATAATGCAAATACAGCCTTGTCAGATTGGATACCTTGTGGTAGCTAATGTAAATCTATTTACAGCAGGGGAGTGTAGGCAGAGAGCAGTGACAGGATCCAGGCTTATTGTTTCTATGGTGAGCTCGAGACGGTCTGCAGTGTGAGGATCTACAGCCAGTCTCATAAAACATCCCAAAAGACACTCATGAGTGCTTACACAGACCTTCAAATTAAACAAAGTATTATTGTAAACTCTCTGGGTGCTGCTACAGACTTTATTAAGACGGACGTAGTCTCAGTGACATCACACATCAGTTTCTGAAGCAGACTTTTTAAGACCAACGATGATGGTTGCCATAGTGAAAAACTAGCTTTCGGTCAAATAAAGGCAACAAGCTGGAGCTCAGGTTGGCCATCGACCTCTCGATAAACATCTATACAACACTGAACTATATTAACACAGGTTTATCTGCTGAAGCTGTCTGACTAATCAAGCTATATTTACACTTTCAGAAACAAGAACTTGACATGCATGATTGTGTGAGAGAGCGAGCTCTGGAGCTGTCGTGGCAGATGGACCACAGGTGTCTGCTCATAAATTACTCTAATGATCATAATGAAATGTGCCAGATCCAGGAAATAGCTTCACAGGGAACACTTTATAGAACAAAGACATCAATACTTGGTTGTTAGTTACACTTTTCTCTGCCTTGACAAGTGAAATGTCTGTTATGAAACCATATGTGTTTATTTGATGCTCTGTGTCGCTTTGCTCGCATCTTTCAAAAAAACAAAACCAGCATCGCCTTTTAGTTGAACAAACTTAAATTAAATCAATATAGTCTTCAGCCCTGATGCCTTACCAACATTAGCTTGTTTGCTAAAGGACATCTCTGACCTGCTGTAATGTTTTAACAATACATTGATTGTAGGATCAAACAGTTTCTGTTACATCTAGCTTAGCTAATGAGAAACGGCATTCAATTCTCGGTAAGAATGAGTTTTATCTGAACCGGTTTCGCTCGCCCACTTTCATCGCTGCAACACCCGTCAGTTTGTCGTTGGCCTGGCAAACCTAGGGCCGTCTGTGTGCCGTCTCCCTTCTCTGGTCAAAACGAACACAGACCATTCAGGACGGGAATCCAAACTTACCAGGAGGCCATACTAGCTGCTGCATTGTTGTTGCAGAAGCCAACACTTCAACATAGCATGTTTCCTTAATGTCTGATGAAATAGTCATTTTATCATTTAATTCAGTAGATATCTTACAGACTGCTCCTTTAAATGAGTTTTCCAACCTGTAGACAAAGAAGATCAGAGGAGTCTTGTCTCCGCTTTCTGCTGAGATGCTCTCTACTCATTAAATAAAATTGAAAAAAAGATGCTGGAGCTCAGAAAAAAAAGGCTAGGTGGACATGTGGCCTAATGCTTTAAAAAAAAATATGGTTTGTTTGTTTTTGTTTGTTTATTAAGATCCCACTTAGCTTCAGCATAGCATAACGCTATGCTAGCTTCCTGGGGTCTGCGAGAAGAAAACGTCCTTGGTCATTTGTCTAATCTTTTAGGCAAAAAAATTCAGACTGTTGCAAACCAACTGTTCAACTTTGAATTCTGGCAGTTACGCTGCTTGCATGAATAAAATGTCTAATTTATTATTTTTTATATTCCTATCTTAGCAAAATTTTCCTCTTTCAGGGTTGGCAAAACATAATGAACATCCTCCGGCTGATATTTCTGTTTGATTCTAGTGAAGATCCTCTTCTTGTTTTTGTCTCGTTTTGGCTAACAGAGAGGTGATTCAATCCTGAAGGTTGTTTGACAAAAGCAGCATGATGTATTCTTACTCTTTATTCATCTTTTCCTGAAAGAATGACTAACACCAAACCCTGAAGTTGTTCGGAGCCAAAAATTGACTGAAGGTTTCGTCGCTCTTGAACAGAAATAAACTGTTCTGCTCTTTGCCTTTCATTGAACCTCATCCACCATTCGGCTTTATCCTCGTCAGAGATTATAAAACACCTCATTCTCATTTACCGCTGAGTCACTGAGTGTTTTTGAATATAGATTCAACAGCTTCAGAAGCAGTATGTCAAGTTCATCCGAAAAGATGCAAAAGTGAAGAGATGACAGTTGAAACCTGTTGAATATTTTTCCGTAATTGAAGAGGCAGATTTTGAATCACGTGGCCTTGTTCAGACTGCCCAGATCTGTTTCATTCTATGTAGCAAATAAGCCTCATATTTAGATGTCAAAGACGGATGTGTTTTTGCTCTTGCGAATCTACTCAGGTTGGGAAGGTTACAGCTTACAGTATGTGATGCTACTATGTCTTCTTAAGTTACAAAGAGCAGTGCTCATTTTGTCGGTTTTCTTGCATGTCAGAGGCTAGAGTCCTTAGCCTTGGTAGTGTTCATCTTCCCCCTCTCCTCCACCTCTTAAGGGGCCACGTGAGGAAGAGAAGGACACACATGGTCAGAGGCGCTGCTTGTCAAAAGGCAAGGCAGGCAACTGCTTGGGGCCCCCGATGGCTCACAAACTTAAACCAAAGCAATGGCCCAAAATGTGCAGTTTTAAATGGCAGTAGGAAACCTCCCTAAGGGGGCCCCATCTGACAGCACTCACTCTCGTTGCCCTGCTACACGTTGCATGCATTATTGCTTTGAAAACCAAAGATGTCAATGAAAGTCAACAAAGAAAAGGAAGGTGGTTCTCATAACATTCTGGAAATGTTTGCCGATAACATTCTGAAAACAATTAGCGAAAACGTTCTGAGAACGTTTGGCAAAGACGTTATGAAAAGGTTTGGGGATAACGTTCTGAAAATGTCTGGGGATAACGTTCTGAAAATGTTTGGGGATAACGTTCTGAAAATGTTTGGCGATAACGTTCTGAAAATGTTTGGGGATAACTTTCTGAAAATGTTTGGCGATAACCTTTTTGAAAATGTTTGGCGATAACGTTCTGAAATGTTTGGCGATAGCGTTCTGAAATGTTTGGGGATAACTTTCTGAAAATGTTTGCCGATAACGTTTTGAAAATGTTTGGCGACAACGTTTTGAAAATGTTTGGCGATAACATTCTGAAAACGTTTGGCAATAACCTTTTTGAAAATGTTTGGGGATAACGTTCTGAAAATGTTTGGCGATAACCTTTTTGAAAACGTTTGGCGATAAAGTTCTGAAAATGTTTGGGGATAAGGGTTCTGAAAACATTTGGGGATAACGTTCTGAAAAAGTTTGGGGATAACGTTTTCAAAACGTTTGGGGATAACGTTTTCAAAATGTTTGGCGATAACGTTCTGAAAACGTTTGGGGATAACGTTTTCAAAAAGTTTGGGGATAACGTTCTGAAAACGTTTGGGGATAACATTTTCAAAAAGTTTGGGGATTACGTTCTGAAAACGTTTGGGGATAACATTCTGAAAACGTTTGGCGATAACATTCTGAAAACGTTTGGGGATTACGTTCTGAAAACGTTTGGCGATAACATTCTGAAAACGTTTGGCGATAACGTTTTTCAAAATGTTTGGGGATAACGTTCTGAAAACGTTTGGCGATAACATTCTGAAAACGTTTGGCGATAACATTCTGAAAACGTTTGGCGATAACGTTTTGAAAACGTTTGGCGATAACGTTCTGAAAATGTTTGGCGATAACGTTTTGAAAATGTTTGGCGATAACGTTCTGAAAATGTTTGGCGATAACGTTCTGAAAATGTTTGGCGATCACGTTCTGGAATTATTTGTCTTTACAGTCTTTAGGACTGAGGATTTTTGCCTAGGGCCCCACCAGTCTCTGGAAACGCCACTACACACGATCTGTGCTTCCAAGGTAGCGCTCATTTCAGCCACAACTGGATTCCGTGACTGTCATGGTTTACTCTTATTTAGTTGGTTTATTCCTTGTTCTGTTAGTTATCTTTCCTAGTGTTGATGCTTCCTAGTTTTGGTCTTTAGTGTTTCCTGTTTAACTTTGTGATTTCTCATCCTTGTGTTTCTTCTAGTGGTTATTGTTACATTCTTGAGTTCTCAGAGTCTTCAGTGTTTCCTGATTTACATTGCAGTAGTCCCCAGTGTTTCTTGTCTTTCATCCTGTCTCTGTGTGTGTTTCCCTCCAGTGTTGATTGCCCTGATTGTCTTCACCTGTGTCATTAGTCTCCCCTGTGTTTGATTACCCCTGTGTCTATTTAGTCTCTTGTGTTTCTTCCGTTCTGTGTCAGATCATTGTTGGATGTTGTTCTTTCTCGTGTCAGATATCAGTTTTTCTTTGTGCTTCTGTGATTCCTCGTGGCTCCTTGTGATTTTTTTTTTTCAGTTTGGACTTTTTGAAAAGTAATCCATGTTTTTGCCTTTTCCCCTTTTTGTTTCAGTAAATATTTTTAGTTTAATTCTGCACTTGGGTCCAGCTCCTTTTTGTTATTATAAGATCGTGACAGTTAGAGCCGTGAACAAACTGAACAAAATGAGTCGAGGTCTGTGCAGATCTTCTTACTGCTGGAGGAAACCGAGAAAATGCTGTAAAACATGAAAAGAAATGTTTTATTTGTGATGAAATATATGACAACATGTAGAGCGAAACATAGAGATATGCCAAGCATTGGTTCTTTTAATCATTAAATTAAAAGTGTGATTATATTTAATGTGTTTTGCACGAATGGAAACACTGATTAATATGAGTCTATGAGGATCTGATCCCAGGGGACTGAAGCCTGCAAACATATAAAGCATGCAGTGGAGCATTAAACATAAACATCTGTTTCAATCAGTGGATACAAACAGATCCAATTAACAGATTCAGATTCATTGCCTCCACTTGATCCTGTCTCTGTTGAACCCTGTTTGTGTTTTTGTGCTTTTCATCCAATGTGAGCAGCAGAGCAGCAACACAGGTTTGGTAGGGATTAAATCAAACTGGGGAACTGTGATGTCTGAAAAAAGAGATTTATATCATCTGAGCCGCAGCTGCTTCTGTCAGATACGATAAAGAAAAAGAGAAACTGCTTCAGTTTTTATTTAAAGGACAGAGAAAGACATTCAGCATCAGCAGTAGACACACACAGACACACAACATTTAACATTTAACTCTGGGTTTATGGTTTTAACATTAAACTATTTATCACAGAACAGATTGGTAAACAAGCAGGGTATATGGATCTGGACATAAAGATGCAGATTTTCAAGCTGTTACACCCTGTTGCAGTCTTTAAGACAACTGGCAGTAAGTGCATCAGCAAAACATCGGGTTAGATCTCGCCCTACTTTAGCTTCTCTGCTGGAGCCACAGCAGTGTTTCACACAGTGCCACTGCAAGCAGTCGTGCCTCTTTCTGTGGTAGTGGGGGGCGATAGTGTTGATGGGTTTGCTAGGTGGCAGATTTCCAGTGGGGCACTTGAAAGTTGCTACCCAAGGGCAGTGGCGTTCTAGAGTCTGTAGGGGACCTAGGCAAACATCATTTTGGGGCCCCTCCAACCAGCATTCATCACGATCATGTCTGCCAGTGTCCTGATGCTAACTCTTCTTGGCCTTTTTTTCTTGTTTAATTTTTTCTCTGCTGTAGACAGATAATTCCTCTACATCATCATAAAGTTGAATTTCAGTGACAAACGTTGGTTTTCACAGCAATAATGCATGCAACATGTAGCAGGGCAACAAGAGTCAGTGCTGTCACACGGGGCCCCCTTTAGGAGGTTTTCTACTGTCACTGCAAAATTGATGCTGTTGGTTTAATGTTTTTTAAGCCCTCAGGCGCCCCCTACTGGTCTGAGGCCCCAAGCAGTTGCCTGTCTTGCCTGTTGACAAGCAGCACCTCTGCTCAAGGGGCATGTTGTGTTGTTAATTTGTACCTGGATGCAGCCAAATCAAAACGTGCCCTCCTGTTAACCTGGACGAAATAAAAACATGTTGATTGTCCTCTGAAGCCTGAGGGGGAACCAGGCAGTGTTTATATGATTTCATCTGTTTATTCTCCTCTGAATGAGGAAACAACCCATTAACAGTCCTGATGGAGAACAGCAGACAAACAGAATAGATTTTAATTAAAGTGTCTAAAAAAAAAGGATCATGCTTTCCTCTTGTTTGTGTTTTTCTTCTCAGACTCAAAGCAAGACAATTCAAACGTATTAGTTTCTCTTCAAAAGCTTTAAAAGCTTTACATGAGTCTTATTTACACATGCACCCTATGTTTAGATCTTTACCTGCTGGCCCCCTTTAGTAAAATCTCTGTGGATGTGTGAAAACAGAAGGTAATATTGAGGTAAATGTACTGTGAGTAAGGGGGAGGCGGGGAATCATGTCATGACTTCTTCCCGAGACCCCCAATCCTACCGGCAACATTTCCCGTTGTGAGGTGCATGTGTGAACAAGCAACTCCGCAAGATTTTAGGGTCAGGATGCCTGAAATTTTTCTGGAAATTTTCAGGAGTGCTTGTGAGACAATGGATACTGAGTGTTTGCGCTCAGTAATAATACAGTGTAAATATACAGAATATAAATAAACAGTGTATATACAATCTACATAGTGCCAGCTGAAGTTCATTCTGTTTGGCCTTCATCAATGACAGTTCAATCAGTACAAAAACTAAGGTGTGATAAAAATACTTAGCCTGTGTTAAGCTAAGCTAAGCTAACCGGCTGCTTTGTGTTGCCCTGTGTTAGACGTAGAAACAAAAAGAAATGAGCAAGAAAATGCTTAGAAAGTTTTGGTTCAGTGTATGAGAGCATTTTAAAAATGCTGACAGATTTGTTCACTTCTGCCTCAGGCTGGCCTTCTTGCTTTCCTCCCTTCCTGAAAGATAAACTAATGAATGTATTAAATGTCAGACATTTGATCTCTGGAGGGTTAATTGATTTCAGGATCAATGCAGTGCCAACGGGTGTTAAAGCTGTCAGACTTACAGCCGGTCGACCTTTTAACCACGAGGGCATTTGTTTGTCAGACATTTATCCACCGATCTGGGATGAAGTCGAAGAAGTTGTACGATGAGAATTTGATATTTAGAGTTTCCAATCGATGATGGAAAAAAATACTCCATTACAAGTAAAACACCTGAATTACCACTATTTCTTTATCACAAACATTTCCTTTAGGCATCAAAAGTAGAGTCCTCAGTCTTGCAGTAGTACTGTATGTCTTCAATGAGCTATGGTTTGTTTAGACTGATAGATCAATATCAGAGCAACACTTTAGCTGTTGCAGGTGAAGCTTGAGTGTCCTCTTAAGGCCGGCTCCGAAAGCTCAATTTGACTACCGCTCTATTGATACAGTTATTTCTTGAACATGCAATATTTGTTTTAGCTTTTTTTTGTGCTAGTTCACATTAAAGACAAAAAAAAAAAAGGTAACAAGCAGAGAGCTCAATAAATAGATCTTCCCTTTATGTTCTCCCTCATCAGTGTTTATGTAGAAATGCATAAAAAAAGCTAAAGATTAAAGAGCCTCTCAGAAACATGATGGTTAATAAATCATTGTTTTATATGAGCAATGGTTTCAGATTTAACTCACCTCTAATCTCTCTTGAATATGAAGACATTCTGCACTCGTGTTGTTGTTGTTTTTCTCCTGCAGGATCCAGTTGATGTTTTACAGATTGTTTTTTATTCTGATGAAGACAGCAGGATGAACGTGGGCTGTTTTTTGACCTTTGTGACGCAGTGGGAGTCAATCCCTGAGGTACTGTACCCCTCCCACTACACACACACACACACACACACACACACACACTCTTTATATATTCAAAGATTGTAATGTGAAAGCTGTAGTGTGATAATCTGGCTCCAGGTTGAATAATTAGATGTGGAAATTGATATTTATTTCAAAACGAGTTTACTGGATTTTCTTTGAGAATATTTGAGGGGTGCTGGTTTAGCTCAATCAGTGGAGCAGGTATGGAGCTATTATTGTAGCATAACGATGCGTACACAGATCTACAAATACACTGAACAAAAATATACACCCAACACTTTAGTTTTTGCTCCAATTTTCTATTTAATCTTTGAGTAGAAATCAAAGATGTAAGACGTTTTCTTTGCACACAAAAGGTCTCTTTCTCTGAGTTTTTTTTCATACATTTTTTTTTTAAATCTGTGCCAGTATGCACCGCTCCTTTGATGAGATACTGATGCTGATTAAACAGCATGATTATTGCACAGGTGTGCCTTAGGCTGGTCACGATAAAATGCCTCTCTTCACGAGGACAGACCAGAAAAAGCTATCATTTGTAGATTTTCAAAATCTAAAAACTGCATGCTGTTGATATGCAAACTTGAGACCTGTTAATTGCTAGTGATTCAGTAACGTGAAAAAGACAGTAACTTACTTTTTCAGAGTCATAAAGAAGGTCAGACTGAAGCCACTGTTTGACTTACTATTTAGAGTTCATTGGAGGCTCACCAGAAACAGATGAATGGGTGTTGAAACGATGAATTTAGCGTAGCTTTGATCTAAACACAGAGTTTCTAATTTGACTCTGAATAATGTCAAGTTATTTATGAGTTTATTGCTTTACCAAGGAAGTTGAAGCTGGAAGTATACCTTTTCAAACTTCAGGCTTCACTGGAATTTTTTGAAAAAGCACGCACTCGCTCCAGGGGGGACATACATCATCAGAAACACTGAAACATGTGTCTGCTTTTGGCTGTGAACTAGACAACAGAAGTTGCTCTTTTGACATCTCTCCGTCAGATTAGCTGCTCCTGGAGTGCCTGTTGCCACGGTAACCTCAGGTGTAACCGAACCGAAGAGAGACATATGAAAGTCAAGACAGAATAGAATTAGATTAAATGTTGGAGGTGTGAAATAAGAGCTACTCGAGTAGATTCAGTCTCTACTTCAGAGGAGACAACTTCATTTATCTTTTTCTAGAAGTTCTCTCACAGCAACACACACAGTAGGTCGGTATTTATATAACGGAAAAGTGAGTACGACCACTATCTGTATGGATCATGGATTCAAGTTGGACAAAATTATAACAACAGAAGAATCATATGAAAATACATTTGAATCATCAATCAATCAATAATTAATCGTTGATTAATAGGTTGGTAGTGTTTTTCCTCTTTGTCACGGCAAGCCATGAAATATTGCTGGCCACCCAAGTGACCCCCCCCTCCAGATCTGATAGGTCAAGTGTTATTTAATTGAAACTCCAACATTGAAGTGTCATCGAACGCATCTGCTTTTTACAAGTGTGTGTCATTAAAAGCAGCATGAGATGGTGCACTGCCCACTTCAGACATCGAATCATCTTAATAATCTAGATAAGGTGGAATTTGTCACCCAGGTAACCAGGAAACTTAAAGAGACGCTTCATGGATGGTAATAACAGCGTCAGATATCCCATTGGTGATTACACATAAAATATATATTGGCTTAAAAGGATGATAACTTCTTAGGGTGCGAGTATATATGTCCTTTTTGTGATGTTTTTCAAAACTCATTCCCATGTGGCCAACATATTTTGTTCTTTACAATCAATGATCTTTATTGTGGTTGTAGCCTGCCCTGCTTGTCGTCTTTAGGAAGAGGACATCTGTCGTCTAAAACGGTTTTCAACCACAGGGGATGAATAATAGAATCATTTCTATTAGCGGAGGTCAAATTGTGACGCTCTGCTGAGGTGACCATGAGTCAGAGAGGGAATCATCTATTGTTCTGTCGCCACACCGTGGACTCGATCAATACACCTCAGAGGAAAAGCCGGAAAGAAGCGTCTGTTTTTATGAGCCCCAGGGCAGCAATCAGCTGATCGGCAACAGGAGATATATCAGTCGGCAGGCTGTAAAACACTGTAACACACACTCAGACACACACACGCGCGTAAAAAAAAAATCTAATTAAAATGTCTCCTCTTATTTATCACAGAGGCGAAAGACAATTAGAGCCACAGAGTCTTAATGTCATGAACTTTTATGTTTTTACGAGGTCTTTAACGGGTTTTATTACATTTTCCAGAACCAAAGGTGGAACAGAATTAAAAAGGATGGGACACAAAGACATTGGACGAGGACCTGAGCTCACAGTTTGAAATTTGTCCGATTTTAAGGATCCATCCTCCTTATATTCGTACATCATCTGCTGTTAATCCCGGGACAAGCTAAGTGGTCCCGATGTACGTCTACCTCAAAATTGTTTTCTACCCGACCCTCCCAGGCCAGAAAAGGTGCATAATCTCTCTGTCTGTCTAACCTTGCGTTTGTATGCGTCCCTTTAATGGAGGAGCTCTTAGGTCTCCTTGATGTACGGGCTTTGCAGTAGTTAGCAATGAAGGACTTTTGGCACCAAGTGAAGGAGTTTAAGGATCTCGAGTCAGGGTAGGATGGACCATGAGATTGACAGACGGATTGTCTCAGTGTCAGCAGTTAATGCGGGTGTTGTGCCGGACCGTGAGAAGACGGAGCTGAATCTGAAGGCTCGATTTACCGCTCGATCTTCGGTACAACTCTCAATTATGCTCATGAACTATGGGAACTGGCGGAAAGAATGAGATCGTGTATACAAGCGCCCGTAATGAGTTTCCTTCGGTGGGCACATTGTAACGGTTTGTCAAGAAACTTAAAACCCGCATCAGCTCCGGCTCTCAGCCTGTTGTGAAGTTGACTGTAAGAGTTAGGTTGAGACAGCATTGTCAGCATGGCGGCCATTAATCGATGGGATTCCAGAGCCCCCTGCAGGAACAGATGGGTGACGTCACTCAGGCTTCCCCCACTAAGAGCCTATTTATAGTCTACGATGTGAACCCATTCCCTGAATATGATCAAAACTGGGACAATGCTCATAACTTGAAACACACTCATTTTCTATTAAAGTTGTTTTTCATTTTTATTAATATTACATTTTAACCTGTAACTGTAATTTTTTTTAATTGTTGTTTTCTATGCACACACTTGCTCCTTCTCTCTCTCTCTCTCTCTCTCTCACACACACACACACACACGCACACACGCACACACACACGCACACACACACACAGAGAGTAGGATAGTGTGTGTGTTCAGTCTGTTACCAGGTTACAGACTGAGACGATCTGCGCTCAGTTCAGCTCTGATGCTGCGGAGTGTCACAGACTCTCTCTCGGTGCAGCTTGCAGCGTGCAGGCTCTGAGTGTTCTCTCTGCGCATGTTTCAGAGCTACATCCCGGGATCAGACGGAGGGAAACTGTTGGAGAACATAGAAGAGGAGCAGAGGATGAGATACAACTCGTTCTGACCAGGGAATTAATCCGATCACCTCGCGCTGTTTCCTCGTTTATATCCTGAATCACCGGAACACAGCGGGGTGTAGAGTTTCACATTACAGGTGAGTTTGCATCATCATAATGTTTTTTTTTTTTTCTTTTTCTTTTTCTTTTTGACACGAGGCTCAGGTACGTTAATAACCTATAAAACCAGGTGGACGTTCAAATAAATGTCACACAGCCTATCATGTGTCAGTGACTGCTCTGAAGTCAAACATCAAACCAGGACCAGCATAATAAATACTCTGAACTACTGCGGAGGGCTTGCAGACATCGTTTCTGTTTCATTGTAAGAATCAAGTTTAAAGGCATGTTTACCAGCAATGGTAAAGTGCACATTATTGCAGAATCATCATGTAGGCTATTGCATTTCACAAATTAAAAATAAAACATCTACATTATTAAACTAGCTCCCGTTTCCCCTCCTAACACATAGAAATTAACAATTTGCGGTCTTAATTTGCTTCTTTTGTTGAATTTTAGTCTCTTTTTTTTTTTTTTGGTTTGTGGTCTGGGTAATATTTCATCTCTTTAAGATCGTTTTGTGACTCAGTAGTTGTTTGTGTCTCTTGTAGTTTTATTTATGTGGCTGTTTCAATCTTTTTTGTCTATAAAGTTATTTTTGCTTCTCATTATTTTTGTTTAACGCTTGAGTCTCTTACTGTTCCTTTTTTGGCTTTGAGTGTCTCGTTGGTCTATTTTGTCTGTTTGAGGTTGTTTTGCATCTCTGTGTTTTTTTGTCTCTTGTTTGAAGGTCTGTGTGTCTGATTTTGTTGCGTCTCTTGGCTTAGCTAGAGGTTGGCTTTAGTCTTTTACACCTCTGTGGTTGTTTGGTGATGCATCGAGTGTTTAGTGTCTTTGTGGTTCGTCTCATAATCTTGTGTCTGTTTGTGGTCCGATGTGTCCTTGGGCAAGACACTTAACCCCAAGTTGCTCCCGCTGCTTTGTCATTGCCGGTGGTGTGTGAATGGAATTAGTTACCTCTGATGGTCACTTTACAAAGCAGCCTCTACCATCAGTGTGTGAATGTGTAGATGTGACCTGCGGTGTAAAAAGAGCTTTGAGTAGTCAGAAGACTAGAAAGTACATTTACCATTAACCATTAACACACGTCGGCCTGAAATACACACATGAACAAACAGGACCGGTGGACATGCATTAGTGGAGAGATGTCAGAGGGGGGCTGCTACACACTGCCACGTAGGAAGCACACCGCAGCAGTTGGGGGTTTGGTGCCTTGCTCAAAGGCACCTTGGCAGTACTTGGGAAGTGGACTGGCACCTCTCCAACTATCAGACCAAGTTCCGGCGACTCCTCCGGTTCCCAACTCAAGACCCTACAGACTAAGCTACTGCAGCCCAAATGTATGCGGTATCTCATGTTGGTAGTTTTGTGTCTTTGAGGCTGATTTGTATCTCCTGTTTGTAGTTTTGTAGTTTTTTTGTGTTGTCTATGTCTTTGTTTCAGTCCATTTTAAGTCTTACTTATCTCTATTTATCTCTTTTAAAGTGTATTTTTCCAACACAACTTATAGTATGTTCTTAATTGTCACCTCATGCATCAAATCAGCCAATAAACAAAGATAAATCGATCAATTGGGACTAGCACGTTGTCATTTTTGGTGCCTTAAAACTGATGTTTGTTGTATAACAGACACTGAAACATTCATTGTATGTAGCAGCAGGCAGGTTTGTGTTCTGCATCAACATGCTGTATTATAATGAATTCGTCCTTGATCATCCCACCTGGTACTGTGAGCACCGGTCACATGGTCTACACTCGATCCACCTCATGAAGAAATCAAACTGTTCATGTAAAAATGCTCCCGGTTGTGTTTGAGGGCCGATGACATTCCAAGACGAAGATCTGTTCTGTTTTTAATTCAGAGAAAACATCATCACACTTGTGTTAATGTGTAAAAATGATGCCCTCTAACAACTTTATGCTGCATTTAATCTGGTTTTTTGTTTTGTTTTATAATCTCGAATGGAGAAAAAGCGTGTTAAAAATGTGATAAAAGGCTAAATACCCGGACATAATCTGATGTTTGATCCTGGAGGATGAAATAAGCCTGATGTATTCATGCGCTAAAAGCAATTAAGCCATCATCTGTCCATCCACAGAGTGAATCTGACAAACACACACACGCCAACACACACACACACATGCATACACCGCGGGCAGATTTGAGTCAGCTCAGCATCATTTTAGGCAAAAATTTCCTTAATTCGGAAGTCAAAAAGGCAGAAAGGCCGTTAAATCTTGTAGCCCACAGCCTTTCACGAGCAAATCAATATTCATTTGTTATTGTAGCTTCCACAGGTTGGAGACACTTTGTGCACCGTGCAGCAGTAACAGTATAGAAACGTCACAAGAGGTTCCTGTGTGATAAGCTTGTGTCCCCACTGTGCTCCTGAAAAAAAATAGCGGGCTGTTGTTGCCGTGATGTTTTTCCTTTGTTCAGTCCATCAGGTTGTCATGCTCACACACAGGATCAGTGAGACGGCAAAAGGTCAGAAAGCTTCAAGCTAAGGTCACAATAATCTCCTCCCGTATAACTCTCTTAAGTTTATTAGTCTGACTCGCTGAACCCAGAGGAGGAACCGTCAGGAACCTCAGAATGAACTAATTGATTTGGATTTTAACATGTACGTAAAGGTAATTTAAAAGGTGCCTGACTATCATGTAAAGCAGATTGATTTAAAAAGTGTGGTTTGAAAATGTACATCTCTAAAATGGGATCAGTGGGTATTCCCTGAAAACCCATCAGAACCATCTTATAGCTACTGCAGAGGTTTGGGACCTGTAGTTTTAATACCTCCATACCTGCTGCAAAGGTCAATAACTAGGAGTCGGAGCTACACATATACTGCTGTGTGTATTGATCTGAGTTTAATTCATTCTCTAATCCTACAGCTCTCCCCGCAGAATGAAAAGGTTAAATCAAACTTCTTTATAGAAGAAAAACAGAAATGTACACGAACATCACACACACATTCTTAAAGCCTCTGATATTTGTCCTGAATGTTTGATGTCTCATTAAACAGCCACACATATTAGATTGAAAATTAACGCCATCACAATCAGTATATTTTGTTCAAAACTGCTAATTTTGTCATAAACGTTGTTTCTATAGAGCCCGACCTATTAATCGTCTGGCCAATAATGTCAGCCGATGTTAGCTTATCAAGTGATTATCGGTATCGGCTCATTTTTAGCGCAGATATGCGCCGATATTACTCGATTTATTCACCAGCCAAATATCATTTAAATTCCTTATCATACATTAGCAGTCTTCTTTCACCAGCAGAGGGCGCTGTATGGAATATCAATGCAATAAATGTGTGTATATCTATATCTGTCTATCTATCTCTACATATAGAACACAGATCTAAGAAAGACATCAGCCAATATATCGATTAGATTTGTTTTTCTCCCCAATATCATTATCGGTTTTTCGCCCCCAAAATTCTGTATCTGCATTGTTTCTAAATACAGAGATAGCGTGACCAACCGGTTATGAATTGTCAGCTCACTCATTCATTTTATCCTTTTGTCAATCAGTGCAGTCCATCTTATAAAAAAAAAAACTGCAGTGAGGAACTTTTAGTTTGTTGATTTTGGCGCCCCCCATGTGGACAAAGTGGTACTTCTAATCTGTGGCTGATTTTGCCCTCTAAATGCATAAGAGGTGTTGTCTGACAAAAGTGTTCCTCCTTTTTTTTTTAAACAGTCAATCACATGAGTCACTGTGAAACTTTGATGCAGAAGGTGTTAGAAAAAAAAGGTTGTTAATCACTTGGTTTGACACCTCCTCCACATGGCAGCAGTTAAAATCACAATGTAGAAATAGTCATTCTTGTCTTGTTTACTTTTGAGGGTCATAAAGAGAAACCGGGATTCAATTCCTCACAGGAGCTTTAATGGGTCCTCTGTTTAATCTCTTACATTTTCTATTTTATTCTTCAATCTAATTCTCAAGTTTTCAGTTCCTGCTGAAAAAACATAATTAAGAGGATTACACACTTTAATTACTCCACACGCTCATAACTTCACTGGCACTTTGTGTCTGTCTCTTTAAAGCTGTTTCAAAACCGAGTTAATCTTTCAAAATCCAATTTTGTCTCTCTTTGTCTTTTATAGTTTGATTTTCTCAGAACAATTTGACTGTTCATCCCCCACAGTCAGGCTCAGATAAACATTTTTCACAAGGTCATCTGAACCTTCTTCAGTAATTACAGTCTTGTCAAAGATGTATGTCTTATATGTTTCCCCTAACAGAAGCCCTGAGCAGACTGGATCCTTACATTTTATCTACATTATCCCGGAATAAAGACTTTTTGGTGGTTTCCCTGATATCTCAAAAATGTTTTCTCTTTTTTTAATGTTACTGGTTTTGGTGATAAAATAAATGTATCTTATTATCTCGAGATAAGGAGTCTTTCTTTCTCTCCTGATAACGGGATAATTAGCTCGTAAACAAGAAAATAAAACAATAGTCTGATCACTTAGATAGGCCAGAGCACGACATGCCATTCTGCCAATGGCTAATGAGGTGAGTCTATCCCCATTCATTGAGTCTAAGCTCATCATATGAAATGTGCTATTTAAAGAAACTTGACTATTCAGGCTGTAAGTGATGTCTTGCCTCCACCCTGACACTCTGATTGGTTAGATGCATGTTATGCACAAAACACGCCGATGAGTAATCAAGCATCTTAATCCAACGTCTTTGCGCCCTGCGTTTATAAGCGCCCAGATCGTGTGCAGCAATTAACTCGCAACATTTGATTGTACAATCTCCACTTCACTTTGCACAACAGACTTTTGACTCTTGACGATCCTGCAGTGTGAGCCAGGCTTTAGAGAGAAATCTGTTCTCACATTCTTGCAGTTTTATTTGGTTCCATTTGATTTACGACACTGATCTCTTCTTCTTTCTCCCTCTGGTTGCCATGGTGATCTGAATTGCCAAATGCAATGTGAAACCTCCGTAATCACGAGGAATTGTAGATATTGGAAAAAGATAAATGTGACAGTCGGTGTGCCGAAAGTTGGAGAAACCTCTCTGGTCTCTTGTTTTGCTGCTTCGGGGTTGTTTTTCTCCGTTTGTTGCTTTCCGTGTGTCTTCAAATTGAACTCCAGTCAGACAGAAAAAGTGGATGGCTATTTACAGACCCTGTCACCGCAGTGGGAACAATAAGCTTTCACAGGGTTCGTTTGATGAACTCCATCAGGGAGCTCAGGGCACATCTGTGGTTTCCTCTCTATACTGATTTTCTAAAAGCATCATCCAAAAAAAGAAAATCTCATTTGATTGAAGGAGATGTGGAAAAAAAAAAACAATTCTGATATGACTTCCCTCTGAAACAGTGTGTGTGATGCTCCTATAGTGCTCTAAGAATGAATCCTGTTTCATGTAGCTAATAAAAAGGGAAATGACCTCTTACATCTAAGGCAGTGGTGGGCAACTGGCGGCCCGTGGGCCACATGCGGCCCCCATCAACCATCAACGTGGCCCTTAGGTTAATTTTTTACACATCAATTAATTGGAAACATGAAGAAAACATGATAAAAATCTGCCATGAAATCATGAAACTCATCATGATCACTGGTACATGCTGAGTTAATTTGAGACATAATCGACTGTAATCATTTAATTTGGCCCTCTGGCAGTGAGAATTAAATGAATGTGGCCCTTGCTGTCACCAAAGTTGCCCATCGCTGAGCTAAGGTCATCTTACATCTATCTGAAGTTTTGTGGATGTTCCCATCTTGTATTGTTTTAAGGAATGACTGCATGTACACCACCGGTGATAGAATATCAACATTTAGCTATTTAACTATTTAATCAAATACCGTCGTTCTGTTTCTTGCAAAGGTTTGGATGAGAAGATTGATATCACTCATGTCAGCTAAATATGAAGCGCAAACTAGCTTAGCATAGAAAGACTAGAAGCAGGAGGAAATAGCTAACTTTGCAAAAATGGACGGATTAATCAAACAAGATTTAACGCCCTACTTAACACCCTGCACAGAGCATCTTGGCAGGCAGCGATTACAATTTTTAACCAGACACCGTCGGGATTTTTACGCAAAGTGCTGACGTTTTTTTGCATTATAAGTACACACAACTATAGCTGATGTTAACATTTTGAAGGTAATGAATTTAGCCTCTTTGGTCCATGAATGTTTGTACAGATTTTATGAACTGAAGCAGCTGTTGGGATACGAGAGTCTTAATCGAAGTGAAACAGTTATAATTTCTTATAACACATTGCTAGCATGCCTCGTATCAGCTCGTGTTGCTAAAATTAGCTTCAAGAAAAGTGATAAGTGTGAAGTTGCCAATTGTTGTTTAGCTTGAGTAGTTTGAGACTATTTTCCAAGTGTGAGACCTCGCACACTCTCGCCTCCTCTGTGTCGCACTTCATGTCCACCAGTGTGCCGCTGGGCTGCTAATGAAATGTAATGTATCACCATCGATCATGTGTGGGGAAGCAATCTGTTTTAATTTATAAAGCTGCTGTGGTCAAATCAATCAAACAACTTGAACCGTCTATTTTCACCACTTTATCTTTTCTTCTGTATTTTCCTCCTTAACTTGTCCTCTCAGTCTTTACCAGCCTCATGGATCTTCTTGCTAAATGTGTTGATTTTACCAGGATCAGACATTTGTTTTGTGCTCAGTCTTTTAATATTGCAAAGAACCAAAAGTGACGCACGAAATAAGCTTTTTCAAAATACCACATGAGACTTATACAAACATAACCAATGGTTCTTCACGTCACCGCATTTATCCACCAACATGAAATGCTTATCACAAAATTAACAAATTACTGAATCATTGCCAGTGTTGGACACATCATTACTTTCAAAAACACTGGTATAATGGCAGATCTTATCAAATGAATAAAGAGGCTAATCTAATTTCGTCCCAAACTCCTTTTAATCTTTTATCTTACCATGACAACATGCCTGCTTATGGTTATCACAGCTGAATTGTTCAACACACAGTTTTTTCTAAAAGACGTCAGCAGCACTAAAAACTGCTTAAAGTGTCAGTAACGATCTCAGACCTTCCTTCTGTCCTTGGGTAACAAATGTGTGTTTTCATTTCATTCCTTTTCAGTCTTTTCTGAGATGAAAAACATAGAAAATATTGAATCTTCATTCAGATTACTGATTGTTTTTGTCCCCCCTATAACAGAACAGATGGGCTGGAGCTGAGGGGGCAGGAGGACAAAGTGTCAGGCAGCGCTACATCGGTGGGTGTCTCCTCACCTCCAGGGCTGGAGATGACGGATGGAACGTGGGTGAACGGCAGCCTGGCCGGCCCCTCGCAGGGCCACCCTCTGTTCCTGCTCATGTTCAACGACAGCGATCTGAACGAGACGCTGTTCAACATCACCAACTCCACCGTCCCCGACGTCTTCTCCGGGCCCAGCGTCGCGGGGGTCCTCATCCCACTCATCTACATCATCGTGTGCATCATCGGCCTCGGGGGGAACACTTTAGTGATTCACATCGTCCTGCACTACTCCAAGATCGAGTCCGTGACCAACATCTACATCCTGAACTTGGCCATAGCCGACGAGCTCTTCATGCTCGGCCTGCCCTTCCTGGCCGTGCAGAACACGCTCCAGTCGTGGCCGTTCGGCTCCTTCATGTGCCGCCTCGTCATGACCGTCGACTCCATCAACCAGTTCACCAGCATCTTCTGCCTCACCGTGATGAGCATCGACCGCTACCTCGCCGTGGTCCATCCCATCCGCTCGTCAAAGTGGCGACACCCTCAGGTGGCCAAAGTGGTGAACACCACCGTGTGGGCTCTGTCGTTTCTCGTCGTTCTGCCCGTCGTCATCTTCGCCAACATCCAGAAGGCCGGCGGCACCTGCAACATCGCCTGGCCTCAACCCGCCGACATATGGCGGGCGGCCTTCATCATCTACACGTCCACAGTCGGGTTCTTCTGCCCCCTCCTCATCATCTGCCTCTGCTACCTGCTCATCGTCTTCAAGATCCGCAGCTCGGGGAAGAAAGTCCACGCCACCTCGACCAAGCGGAGGAAGTCCGAGAGGAAGGTCACGCGCATGGTGGTGATTGTGGTTGCCGTGTTTGTGTTTTGCTGGCTGCCCTTCTACGCCCTCAACATCCTGAACCTGCTGGTTTCCCTGCCGTCCGAGTACCAGGGGCTTTATTACTTCGTCGTAGTGCTCGGCTACGCTAACAGCTGCGCTAACCCCATCGTCTACTGCTTCCTGTCGGACAACTTTAAGAGGGGCTTCCGGAAAGCTCTCTGCCGCTCCTCGAGGAAGGTGGAGAACCACGAGCCCATGGAGCGGCAGCAGCAGCAGCAGCAGCAGCAGCATCAGCGGGAGGAGGGGCGGACGGCGCTCATGCCCCGGGAGAGCCTGAGACGGGCCGTGCGGGACGAAGACGACGATGAGGACGTCTCAGAAATGACTGAGATCTACCGCATCGCTCAAAACGGAAACAGCAGCTTGCAGCGGCAAAGCTCCCAGCAGCAAGAGGCAACGCCGGGAGCGACAGAACCATCGACCCCGGAGAAGAGGGACACGGCCGGGACCCTGAGGGGGACGGACACAGTTAACGGGTCCTCACTGAGCGTCCCTCTGCTGCTTAACGGGACAAAGAACGGGAGCATTAAAACTCTACCAGAGGAAAACCAGGACCAGAGCAGCTCACTGGAGATCAGTTACTTATAGTTTAAAGCAACTGAACAGTTACACAGCAGGCTGCCTTCAAGAAAACACAACAATCAGCTGTTTGTAATGAAGCATACATCAGAACACATGAAGAAACACTTTAATGAAACTAAAAGAGGCCTTAGGATCATTTTTCTTACGAGGACACAATTGAAGTTTCAGCCTCATACAGAATGTATTATTGTTTATTCTTTGTACATATGCATGGATGAATGTAAAGTTGTGCCTTTCCTAAGTTTTACTGTCTGTTCCTTGATGATCCTCGTACTTGTAGCCTTTTTATTACACATTACTGAACATTCCCAGTGCGCATTTTTCTGTTGAAGATGTTCACACCTGGTTAAAAAGTGCAAATCTGTATCACCAGCTATTTTAAAAATGTTGATTAAACAACCATGTTTAGACCAGATTTCACTAGACAAAAGACTGGTCAAACATTCACACATATTACATCCCAAACCAGATATTGTTACTTTAACAACCGCATTACTGAGCAGTGAATCACATCAACAAAAACCATGAACAAAATCTAGTGGAGTTGACTTTGATATAAAATGATAAGATTAAATATTAACCACCTTTGGCCATAGAATTCTTTCAAATCATCTCTCCCGTCAGGTATCAATAAATCATGTCAGCACTCTGCGGGGGGGTCTTTCTGCCTCGTAGTCAGAGCTGCACAGCCAAAGTACCTGAACACACACACGTCTTGTTTCTTCTTCTTCTGTTTAAAATGTGTTAAACTGCTCTCTCTCTCAAAAGCCTCTGAACCGTTCTGGACTGTCTTGTAAATAGCACACAGGCAATAAAAGAGGACGCATGTATGATTTTTCTTTGAAGAATAAAACTTGTTTAAATTACATCTTTGAGAAAACTGGATTTCACACTTCAAAATGATCTCCAGGAGTTGCCCCTACAATCATCATATTTTGTCCTCCTTGTTACTGTAAAAGAAAATGTATAGTTTTATTTAACAAAATTGTATTTTGTCAGATGTTGATGTTATAACCATATTTAAGTAGGTCAAAACATTTGTTGGAAAGATGTCATGGATGGACTGACCTGATTTCACTTTTTTTTCCTTTTTTTTTTCAAACCATATTTCAACCTAAATAACAATTAGTCCCCACTGGGTTTAAACCATCTACAGATTAGCTAAAGTTGTACATCAAAGCCATTGCTATAACCTTAAGGTTTTACTGTCCTACTTTCATTTTTAATGCTTTAAAAATAGACTGTATAAATATTGGATGAAGCCCCCATGGTGATCTGTTAGTAAAGTAAACCACACAGCAAGATAAGCTACATAATTTATCTGATGTCTCCAAAAGGCTCAACACCTCAAACAGCAGAGTTTAAATTCATAGACTGATTTAGCAGAGTTGACACATAGCAGACAGCCAGGATTTCCCACCTGTCACTCAAATAAGCCACGCCCCTAATTATGAATAACTTGAATCCTTAATTTAATTAAAACAAGTTTTCTCTATAAAAAAAATAAACGTCATCCCCACACAGTCTTCATGATATAAAAATTACAGAGAACCCTGATTTGTTTTGGTGTTTATTTCTGCTGTAAAGTTGGACATTTTTACATAGCGCTCTGTGGGGTTTGACTCACTTTTGTAAGGCAGCCCCAAGTGGTCACTCAAGGAACTGCAGGGTTGCTTCTTTGGATATTTTTGGTTGTTAAACAAAGGGTGAAAAAATGCAAACTTCCTTCACTTCAAGAAGTCTTACGCACAAATAAAATGGGTTTCTAAGTGTAGGCTGTATTATAGAACATTTTGGAGTGTCAATGATTAATTTATTTATTATTTCAGATCAAATTAGTTTTTTTTCAATTTCCTTGTTTACAATTTCTTAAATGTACGCGCTGCTGCAGAATCCATTTTGTGCAGTTGTACACATGTAAATAATTGTGTTTGTAGCTGTAGTATAAACATGATTTCTAAGAAACCAGGTCCAGATCCATGAAATGTCATATTTTTGTACATGTTACTTTATATAAATGGTTAACTTCAGACCAGGACATATGCAGGATTTATGTTTTTCTTTCTCCATAGAGCAGAAACAAATCATTTTTCTCTACACTATACCTTTTTTCTTTATTTAAAGCACCTATGAGGATTTTTGAACTGCTGATGAAACCGACTGAAATTAATACTGATGACACTTTATGACCAATAATGGCTTAAAAGACCATCAACATGACGATTGACTAGTTCATTATTAATGTCTAGAGAAGCTGCTGGGGGGGGGGAGAGAGAGAGAGACAGACAGAGCGAGTTAAGCCCCTTTTTGATCGAAAACTTCTCTTCAAGGAACCAAATGTTTCCTGTGGCCAATTGTCAGCATTTCCACCATGGTAAGAAGAAGAAGAAGACTACGCAGCAAAGATGATGCCATGAAAGGCGACTGATAGGTCAGCATCGTCATATGTGCAACACTAGTTAGCCTGCATGGAGGAGGTTCACCTTGAGCAGACTCTACACAATGATAGCCAAAGAACAGGAACTTCTTCACAGTGAGAATCCCACCCAAAGTTTAAAAATCCATTTAAAAATTAAAGGGGTTCCTCAAGTTTGACCTACACTGTGAGGGCCTGGCCAATCAGAGATGATCAACGCTGCAGGCCTAGAAGGTCCCTGGACCTTTGGAAAGTACTATCTCCTAAACAGGGTCTTTTTTTAGGGGTAGACCAATTACCCCAGAACTAACTTTAGACCCTGGTTCCTGTGGTCCAAATGTACATAGTTCCTCTAAAGGTCCCTTCTGTAGTTTTGCGGGGAAAGTTCCTGCAGTCGAAAGGGGTCTTTACAGAGCGATACCTTTTTTTAAAATTCTGCACAGCAAAGAGTCTCGACGAGTGATTAATTTGAAAATAAAAAAAGAAAGCAGGATGAGATTTTTGTTAAAAACACATCTTACTAATGCACAGGACAAGTTCCTATAGGAGCTTAAAGGTTGCTAAAGGAATACAGATGATTTTATGTATGAATGAGACATTGTCCAAGTTACACTCTGTTGGTGTGCATATTGAGTAGGACTGTGTTATTAAGAGAAATCTTTGCAGGAACAAAAATGTTGTTGTTTTTTTCACATTCAATAAGGCAACAACTCTCTCTCATTCATCAAAACTCACCTGAGCGCTGTTCATTCATGACACTAAACAAACATGCGGCCATAAACACCCTGGTTATGTTTATCCGTCTGTAAATACAGCTGAATGATGCTTCTGCTTGTTCCCTGTGTTAGCTCTGCTCTCAGCCTGTCTTCAGCCCACACACACACACACACACACACACACACACACACACACACACACACACACACACACACACACTCTCTCTCTCGCTGCAGAGCTCCTCAGAGCAGCAGAAACCATCATTAAAGGCACATTACGAAGGGATTTGCGTGGCTCATATTCTCTTTGCGAGGCCCCCGAGGCAGCAGTCTGATGAGAGCTGAGATTTGTTGTTGTGTGTCCTAGAGTGCTTGTTTGCGCTTCCCTGTTTGTTTACGTGTGTGTGTGTGTGTGTGTGTTTGTCTATAAATAATGTTGGTGTGTGCTATGTGATGCAGACTCCCCGCAGTGATAGCCCACCTGAGAACAGAGGTGATGGTCAGCTGATGAGTCAGAGAGATTCTCTGCCCACAGACTGCAGTTAACTCTGACAGGCTGTTTTCACTTTGTGTGTCAGAACAAAAAAAAAAAGAGAAAAAAAACACGAACTGTGCAGGCGCTAAACGCAATGAGAGCAACACATCAAGGTTATTACAATATTTGATTATTTAATTATCTCAGAAAGCTTTTTCTGTTGCACGTTGACGCATGCAGAAGATGAAAATAGTCGCTTTGATGTTTGCTGAGTGTTTAAGACTTTGTGTTTTTTTTTTTTCAGGAATCCTCCCTGAATTTAGCTGCAGTGATTATTTTTCCAGCAGGAACATTTCCCCACGGTCCGTAAACCCTCATCACAACAGATTAACCTATAAAACCTTACATCTCTTCAAACTTAATAGTTTAAGATTCATTCAAACCACGAGGGAAATATGCATCATAATCCTGCTGGATGTCATTTGTGCACCTTATCTTTTGTTTTTATGTTTTGTTCTTGTTGGAGCGGTTGCAGAATCGAATATTTTGCGCCCTTACAAAAATGTTCTTTATCATGTTGTTTGGATTTCAAGAATGAAGAAATAAAAGATGTGTTTCAGTGAAATTATTGTTTTTTGTCTTGTTTCTCCTTTGTCAAAACAATCCATTAGTGTACACACTCAAATAAAGAGCTTTTTTTTTTACAGTTCTCTCTCTCTCTTCTTCCCACTCTTCCAAAAAAAACCCCACAAGCTTTGTGTTTTAAAAAAAAATCTTTTTAAAAACAACATTTAACATGTCACTGTTCAAGCTGGAAACTCCATAAATAACTTGACCACTGTGGACCTTTAAGCTATAGAGCTGATTCAACAACACTCCCATTGTTGCCTAGCAACAACACTGAAAATGTTTTCTGTGTAATTTCTCTAAGAACAGAGTAAGAGGAGTGTGTGTGGTGCACAATGGACTGTGTGTATTTTAAAAATGCATTAAGAGCATTGCTCCCCTCTCTCTCTTGTCATTCAAGTGTTCCTTAAAGGGGGGGGGGGGGTGTCTTTGATTGAACACAGGTACACACGCTTAGCTGAACAGCCAATCAGAGAGATTCCTACCCACTTTCATGGCGCTCATGACGATTCAACATGTGGAATCAGCCAAAACAAGGCCAACTGGAACCGACGGGTAGCAACAGAGCTGGACACACCGCAAAAAACTAGGGCGACGACCGCTCGCCGACGGACCGACAGCCGACTGAAGGCAATCAAAAAGGAAAGAAACCAGACGAAGGGAGGAGGTAAGAGAAGACAATAACCCTGGGGACAAGAACTACAAAGTGAAACAGGAAACACTAAAGACAAGAAATGCACACAGGGGAAATTTAGAAACATGAGGAAGGAAAAGACACCAAAAAACCCACAGGAAACCAAGAAACACAAGGATACAAATTACAAAATAAAACAGGAAAGACTAAAAGCTTAACCTATGGAATATGAAAAATACTCAGGAAACAGAAAAAACAGAGGATACAGATGACAAAATTAAACACTAAATCCCATTCAAGCAACAAAACCAAGGAATAAACTAACTAAACGAAGGTAAATCATAACACTGCACCCATAGATAAATGTGACTGTAGCTCATACTGAACTCTCCGTCTGTCTCTCTGCGTGTGAAGGACGACAGTTTGAAAGTGACTCACAGACCAGCTGCTCCTCATGACGCCTCTCTCTCAGTGGAATTTCTCCAGAGATCATTAAAGTAATACACAGTCACAGGGGGAGGAGTAAAGGTAACCATCTACGAAGCCATGGGCTATCGTCTTTTACCATAATGGTTGCCTCTGTGAAAACCAGATATACTTGAAAAAAGACAAGAAAAACACTCTGGTAGAAGTGTTAGTACTGCTGTGACTTGTTTACTGCTGTAAAGTTGTGCAGTCTCACAGTGTAGGACATTAAAGCAGCTGTTTCTGTGCAAAGATAACTGACGCTCACCTCATATATGGTGATTATTAAACTGAAATCATTCTCATTTGAAATCAAAGAATCGTAGAGTAAAATGAAGGTAAAAGATTTTCTTTGCGCCAATGTGTAAGTCAGTTGGATGGGGACCGTCTCTCTGCTCCAAATCTTTTGTTTGTGTAACAGGCCCCGTATGGAGGACTGTTGCCAGATCAGATCTGTCCTGTAAATAACAGGGAAATAATGAGACAAGCAACAGGTAGTGTGTTTCCTTTCCTCGCTTCTGCCAGTCTGAAGAGGAGGGCTACCGAGCCCACTAAGCTGTCTCACCTGGAGGTCACGCCCTCTTGTGGCACAATTTGGAACCACACTCTAAATGAGATTTTACCACAAAGTAACAGAACTAATGCTCCCAATTACATATTTACATGTTGAAATATACACAATACACAAAAATAAATCACATAATGTGATCACACATTTCTGTGTGTGGTCGCGTTTGTCCTCGGGCATGTTGAACTTTATCCATATGGATGAACTCTGGTTTTCCTGTGATAAGAAGTAAACATCAGCTGTTTTCTCAAGATCTCTTAAAATCAACTCATTATCAAGGGACAGCGAGCGTTGTTAACCCGTGATATTTGTTTTGGAGTTCAGTTTTGCATTTGGTGTTACTTTGGTGTTTTTCCACTCGTCTTTCTGTCTCTCTCTGGCAGTCTGTGTGTGTGTTCAGAGGAGGGCTGAGCTGGGTCTCTCTAAGAAGAAGCAACTGGCTCTCATCATGTGATCACTCCTGCCATATAAAGCTGGTTAAGACACCAGATACCCCGCTGCAGTCTACAATTCTACAATTCACTTAGCAGATTCTTTTATCCAAAGCGACGTACATCAGAGAGTAAGAACAACACAAGCAAGGATCTAGAAAAAAGGGAACAATGTCAGTCAGAGCAAACGATCAGCTTTGAGTCTGATTGGACACACAGGTGCTGACAGGAAGTGACCAGAGGCAAAGCACAACATTGAGGGCAGTTCTTGAGAGCTCTAATCAGTATAGAAACCATCTTATAAGTCGTCGTTATCAAACAAAAAGAGTGTAGACCTGGATGAGAGAGTTAAAGTCGACAGTCGACTAACCTTGTGCCTCACCACCCACCAGTGCTTCAGTTTGACCTCGCAGCCCATTCATCGGGTAGAGAACCTTGAATTTAGGTAAATGTACTTCATAACCTTCCACAGGTCAGTGATGGAGTTCATGATGGGAGGATGATGCAGATGTGACTCTTTATCATGCAGCAAGTGGGCAAATGTGAAAGAAGTGTCTCCCTGATGGCCATCCATGTGTGGACTAATACGATTTCTGACCTTTAGTGTAGAAAAACATCTTTACAAGATCTAAGGATTTGTTAAGAGGAATCACACTTGAGGATGTGCGATGAGTGCGTGTTCAGACTGTGATTAATGCGTTCAGTAGTCGATCAGCGTGTGTGTGTCCCTGAGAGATCAAACAAGCTGATGGTGGTAATTCTTCTGTGATAATACACTGACACATGAGGCGAAGACTTCCTCATTTACACTTCTGAAGTAAGGAGCACACTCTGCATCATTTCTGAAGAACAGCATGAATAAGAGGTTAAGAAGCGCTGACTGATGATGACGGAGAACACAAATGAGAAAATGCAAAACAAAGATGAAAACACACTTCATAAAAAAAAACAAAAAAAACAAGCGGCAACCTCTGATGATGAAAATTGAAGCCAATGTGGAAGTGCAACATCCTGCAGTTTATCGAGCGTCCACTTGAGGCTGGCTGCAGAAGTACAGGAAGTCACATACACACCCATTCATAAAAAGCCTCTTTTAGAGCAGAAATTAACATGTTTACAGCCTGGTTCGGAAATCGGAAAAAGGTCGGATTAGTTCATTTCTTAATCGGCACACACTGTACAGGGGGTGTAAAAGTAACAGAGTTATAGTCTCAAATTTTATTAAAATAAATGTTGACCTGCAGTTTTCTGGGAGTTTATTCCAGCTATAAGGAGCATAGAAAATGAACGCTGCTTCTCTGAGTTTGCTTCTGACTCTGGGGACAGAAATCAGACCTGTCACAGACGACCTAAGTGGTCTGGATGTATCACAAAATATGCAGAAGGCGGTGGTTGTCTACGTGTACGCGAGGCTCAAAAGCAAGTATTTGAGGAATAAGGCCATTAGCTGGCAAGACTGACAGGCGAGTATGATGTAACGGTTTGTCAAAGGGCTTAAACACCGCCCCAGTTCCAGCTCTTAGCCTGTTATTAGGTTGACTGAAAGATAGGATGAGACAGCCTTTCCATCATGGCAACCGATATCGATGGGACTCCAAAGCCCCCTGCAGGAACAACTGGTCGACGTCACTCAGGCTTCGTCCATTAATATTTACAGTCGATGACAAAAACACACTGAGAGAGCACATTTCTTTTAAGGCTGAGATAAGCAAACCTTTTAAAAGAAATTGATTTTCATCTTTCATTAAAAAAGGACACTCTGACACTTTGTAAGACTCTCACTGGGGAAGTATTTCCTGTCCCTTGCACATGCTGTTATCCCTCTTCATTCCTGTACCTGTCGACAGTGTGAATGATTACAGACCCGTTGCACTCGCCCCCATTGTGATGAAATGCTTTGCACTAAGGCACATCGGAGCTGGCCTCCATCCTCCCTTTGACCCGTGTCAGTTTGCATACAGGTCAAAGGTCCTCAACGATTGCCATCATTATAGCTCGCCACACAGCATTCAATCACCTGGAACACTGAGGGAGCTACGTATGGCTTCTCTTTATAGATTATACCTCTGTGTTCAATACAATCCTCCCTGACATTCTGACCAGAAAACTCTTACCTGGGACTCCACACACACACACACACACACACACACCTGCACCTGGATCAAAGGCCAGGTCGACCCCAAGCTCCAGCCCAGCCTCTTCTCAATCTACACTCATGACTGTAAACCCATCCACACCACATTCACAACATATGCCACTGAGGACACCACTGTGGTCGTCTCATTTCAGGACGAGGTGAATCTGCCTCCAGAGACGAGATTAAGAGGCTGTCGTCATGGTGCTCAGGAAACAACCTGATGCTGAACACCAAA
This sequence comes from Labrus bergylta, assembly GCF_963930695.1. NCBI lineage: Eukaryota > Metazoa > Chordata > Actinopteri > Labriformes > Labridae > Labrus > Labrus bergylta. The sequence continues at coordinate 5,298,680 of NC_089210.1, read as the reverse complement.
AAATAAATAAAGAACTTGTCACAGACTTCAGGAAGTGTAGAGCAGAGTCTCTCCCCATCTTAATAAATGGAGAATGTGTGGGAGAGAGAGTTCACAGCTTTAAATTCCTCAGACAATATATCCTGGCTCAACAACACCACGGCTGTGGTGAGAAAGCCACAGCAACCTCTGCACTTCCTGAAAGGTCTCAGGTGAAATAATACTAATCAAAGGCTAGTGACCTTTTACCGCTCCACATTAGAGATTGTGCTGACATACTGCCTCTGTGTGGTATGCTGGCTGATCAAAAAAAAGCACTTTAGAGGGTAATCAATACAGCACAAAAACCATTGGCTGCTTTCTTCTCTTACTAACACCTGCTACCTCACAAGAGCAACAAGCATTGTTTAAGACAGCTCGCGGGGAGGACAGCTCCAGTTTGACACTCTGCCCTCAGGGAGGCGCTATAGGTCAATAAAGTCACAGACAGTCAGACTCTTTCACAGTTTTTTCCCCGAAAGCAATTCACCTTCTTGATCAGCATTTAAAATGACCAAACCTGAGCCTGTGCAATAACTAATGTGGACTATGACTTCTGCACCTTAAATCTACATGGCTACTTATGTATGTTTAACTCATCAAGATCTTAGACTCTGGCACTTTATTTATTTATAAGTTGCGTGTGATGGATTTTGCCTTTTACATGAATGTGTTTCTCTGTGTGTGATAGTCCATACAAATGGTGTTTAAACACTGTTTAAAAGAGACTTTTAACTTCTATGCACCAACCAGGAGTGGCGCTCTTGTGCTATTAAACCAAAACTATATAGAATAGAATAGAATTACTTTATTGATCCCAAACTGGGAAATTGTGGCGTTACAGCAGCAGGTTATCCAACACACAATATGAGTAAAAAACCACAATGTTAGCAAATCTAAACATAATATAATATTAACTACAAAGTAAATAAGTACTAAAAGATATCAAAACTAAGAATGTGAATATATACAACCAGGATTTAATTTAGTATTACAAGTCTTAAATAGGAAGATTAAATATGGAAGATTAAATGTAAATGTGCAAATGGACAGTATTGACATAAGTTAAATATTTTACAAAAGTAATTCGTTTTTTTAGGCCTCCTTTAGAAAAATTACAATAATTCTGTGTACAAGTTTTTTATCAATGGAGCTGCTTTTAACGAAGTTATATAAAATCATGACAGTATGCCGCCCTCGTGTGGTGGCATGCAGAACTGAAGCTTTTTTTTTAGGTGCTTGAGAGTAATAAACACAGCACAAAAGATCATCGGCTGCACACTCCCCTCACTTAAGGACATTTATAACTCCCGCTGCCTGAACAGAGCAAAAAACATTGTAAAGGACAGCTCACACCCCGGCTTTCATCTGTTCGACATGTTGCCCTCTGGCAGACGCTACAGGTCTGTCAGAGCACAGACACACAGACTCAAGGACAGCTTCTTCCCCAGAGCCATAACCACACTGAACCTGGACATGCATTGACCGTCCCACCCTCACCACACATACTGTGCAATATTTATTTTATACTTCTGCAATATTTTACATTTCATACTGTGCAATATTTATTTTATACTTCTGCAATATCTTACATTTCATACTGTGCAATATTTATCTTTTTTTATATTTCTGCAATAATTTTACCTTTCATACTGTGCAATATTTATTTTATATTTCTGCAATAATTTTACATTTCATACTGTGCAATACTTATTTTATATTTCTGCAATAATTTTACATTTCATACTGTGAAATATTTATTTTATACTTCTGCAATATTTTACATTTTATACTGTGCAATATTTATCTTTTTTATATTTCTGCAATAATTTTACATTTCATACTGTGCAATATTTATTTTATATTTCTGCAATAATTTTACATTTCATACTGTGCAATATTTATTTTATATTTCTGCAATAATTTTACATTTCATACTGTGCAATATTTATTTTATACTTCTGCAATATTTTACATTTCATACTGTGCAATATTTATTTTATATTTCTGCAATATTGTACATTTCATACTGTGCAATATTTATTTTATATTTCTGCAATATTTTACATTTCATACTGTGCAATATTTATTTTATATTTCTGCAATAATTTTACATTTCATACTGTGCAATATTTATTTTATATTTCTGCAATATTTTACATTTCATACTGTGCAATATTTATTTTATACTTCTGCAATATCTTACATTTCATACTGTGCAATATTTATCTTATTTTATATTTCTGCAATAATTTTACATTTCATACTGTGCAATATTTATTTTATATTTCTGCAATAATTTTACATTTCATACTGTGCAATATTTATTTTATATTTCTGCAATAATTTTACATTTCATACTGTGCAATATTTATTGTATATTTCTGCAATATTTACATTTCATACTGTGCAATATTTATTTTATATTTCTGCAATATTGTACATTTCATACTGTGCAATATTTATTTTATATTTCTGCAATATTTTACATTTCATACTGTGCAATATTTATTTTATACTTCTGCAATATTTTACATTTCATACTGTGCAATATTTATTTTATATTTCTGCAATATTTTACATTTCATACTGTGCAATATTTATTTTATATTTCTGCAATAATTTTACATTTCATACTGTGCAATATCTATTTTATATTTCTGCAATATTTTACATTTCATACTGTGCAATATTTATTTTATATTTCTGCAATAATTTTACATTTCATACTGTGCAATATTTATTTTATATTTCTGCACTATCTATTTATATTTTGCTATGCTACTACCTGTAAATAACTCCTACCATACATTGCCCATCTTACCTTCTTTTCTTGTTTTTAGCTGTGGATGCTTGTATGTGTGTGCACTTTAAGGTGAAGCCAAATAATTTCGTTGTACAATTGACAATAAAGGCATTCTATTCTATTCTAACCATCGGTGCACTGCAGGTTCAGCTTTACGACAGTGTCACTCGTTGTACGGCAAGAACCACTGTCCACTTTGCGGCAGCGTCATACTTCCTTTCACACCGGCGCTCTGTGGGAGCTTTACACCGTGAGAGGACCAGTTGGACTAAAAGGTTCGATAGTGTGTCAAATCTTTCACGGTAAGAAAACCCTAAACCATGTGCCGACTTAGGAAAAGATGTTCTTTTCAGTCGTGTTTGAAAAATAAATCTTAGCGTGTCGTGTTTACGTGAATGTAGCATTCCACCCAGTTAGCTTAGCATCTCCGACGCGGCCACCTGGCAAAATGGGTTAGCATTAGCATTAGTTAGCTCACCGGGTCAGAGCTGAAAAGAGCCCACGGCCTTTACTGTTATCTGATGGAAAACTAAACTCTACCTCTTTGTAAACACAGGAGCGGGAAAGTTCATCCAAATACGTCTTTATTTAAAAGGTTTAATCTATTTTCTTGTGTTTACATGAGACGCTGTAGTGAAATAAAGATAACATTGCTGTGCAGGATGTCAGCTGGTACCACCGAGCAGAGAAAATGCTAACAAAACTAAAAATGCATGAATATTACTACTTATATTGTATTTAAAATGTATTGTTTTGGTATTCTAGTGTCACCAGAAAGGCTTACAGAAGCATTAGAGGCCGAAAGACTCGTGAATATAGATCATTAATGGCCTTTAATGTATTTAATAAAGTAAAACATCATCCATTCAATCTTCTTCTATTAAAGACACAGATTCAGATTCCTGCACCCCTTCCTAAAGAAATACAGTGTCAGATGAACACAGTTCACTTTTGCATCCGTTAAATCTATTTATTTATCTATCTATTTATTATTTATTTATTTATCTATTTATTTTTATTTTATTTATTTATCTATTTATTTTTATTTTATTTATTTATCTATTTATTATTTATTTATTTATCTATTTATTTTTATTTTATTTATTTATCTATCTATCTATTTTATTTATTTATTTATTTATTTATTTATCTATCTATCTATCTATTTTATTTATTTTATTTATTTGTTAGGGACAGTGCATATTAATGAACAATAATAATTACAGCTGTAAAAATGACAGATTATAGCAGAAGTGCTAGTTTCCATCTGTTGTCCCGAGGCAGGTAACAGAGGAAGATAAATTACAAATAAAATACAAATACAAAGGCACAAGTGACACAAGACAATAATAGAGGTTAAAGGTTAAAAGTGGTCACAGACTTGGTTTTCTTCTATCCCAGTGTTTCCCCTACCATTATATTGGGGGAAGATTTATTTTTGTGTTATTTTTGTGGAAATCAGGGAAAGAAGTCATTTTGTGTTGTCGTGTCGGCTTGTCCCCCCCCCACACACACACACACACACACACACACACACTGTAAACCTAGTGGATATATATAAAAATGTGTATTGATACTTAAGTTACTCACTGCGAATGATAGACAGTAATGAGAGCCAGTGCTTTACTTATTGTTAGTACAGCTATAAACTGATCAGTTCATAAACAGAAGGGGAAGGTATAAAGTATTAAAGTAAATTATTGCAATCTGATGCTATTTGATTTATTTACAAAAATAAGGTCGTTTGTCAGTTCTACCACGCTGTAGTTTTTTTGTAATTCTGTAATTTCATGATTATCAGTTTAAATGACAATAAACATCGCTAGGTTTTAGCTTGTGAAATAATAATGGTGATAAGAAGTAGAATTAGCAGGTTGCAGTTCTACATTTGAAAAGTAGATTTCTTGTTGTATGTTTGTTGGTCGATGATGACTAGCCCACTGCGCAAGCTGATCAGTGCATATTTGTGGTGCATTGCTGGAGAAATCAGTGCTGCTTATTGGCTGAGACCCTGTGTGTGTGATGTTTATGTTCTTGTTGTCTGTTGTTACTTTTTATGTATTACTGAAGTCTCCCTCTCTCTGTCCTTCTCTTTATGACTCCAGGTCATGGCTAAGTTTAACGCCCCTGTGATCCAGGACAACCCGTCCGGATGGGGTCCATGTGCGGTCCCAGAGAAGTTCAAAGACATGCCGTACCAGCCGTTCAGCAAAGGAGACCGCCTGGGAAAGGTCTGATATCTTTCATTATGTTTTCATGAAGTCACTGACAGAATGCCTTCAGCTTTTTTTAGTCAAGTTTCTTTCATTTGATAAGAAAGATGAAATTAACATTGATTGAATGAGCGCATGATGATTGAAATATATGATAACGATACACTAATTCCAAAGACATATTCAAAAAATAAATGAAAACACAATAAGGTAAAAATGAGTTCAGCCCTGGTTTGCTTTAAGCAGCTCTAATGGTTTGTGGTGAAAGATGTAACATCTGATATACAATTTTATTTCACTTGTTTGTTTTTTCTCTGACAGGTCGCTGACTGGACCGGAGCCACTTATCAGGACAAGAGATACACAAGTGAGTGAGACGGATATCATATTTAAGCCTCCGATTAAAATATAGTGGCATGTATTTCATCTGAAATGTCTCACTCGGGGATACCTGAGGATGTGTTTTATAATCTTATGTAAATACTATACGGAAAAGGATATTTCAATACAGCGTGATTTAATTTAAATCTGAAGTACAAGTCCTAAGTTCACATCCTGTATTTTACCTGCAGATAAGTACTCATCTCAGTTCGGAGGAGGAAGTCAGTATGCTTACTTCCACGAGGAGGACGAGACGAGCTTCCAGCTGGTGGACACGGCCAAGACACAGAAGACGGCCTACCAGAGGAACCGCATGAGGTTTGCTCAGGTGAGAATTTTATTTTTTAACGTGAGTCTTTAAGTTTCAGTTGGTTGTAGTCAGATTGAACTCGTCCTTTAACATGACGCTGTGTGTTTAAAAACAGAGGAATCTGCGCCGGGACAAAGACCGCAGAAACATGACCCAGTTCAACATGCAGACGCTCCCCAAGAGCGCCAAGCAGAAAGAGAGGTGAGGCTTTCACAGCAAATGTTCCTCAGTGTTTCCTCTAAACAAGAGAAGAACCAAGAGCCCGACAGGAGGTGGCGTCTGTACACTTTGTGTTTAAAGTCTGAGCATGTTGGAGACTTCAGCTTAACGTGTGGTTTTGTCTCCTCAGAGACCGAATGCGGCTGCAGAAGAAGTTTCAGAAGCAGTTTGGAGTGCGTCAGAAGTGGGACCAGAAATCTCAGGTAAAGTGGTCGGCTTCTTTTTTGTGACATATAATGGAAAGATGAATACCTTTGTCTTTCCCCGACCACCAAGGCATTCAAAAACATTAGATTGTGGGGAAATATAATAAGCATTTTCTCTTGTGTTACATTTATTGAAGAATATGACCGGCAGATCAATCTGTAATTAAAAAAAAAACTTTTATAGAATATTCCTCGAATCTTAAAAGCTTCACAAATGGAGAGAAATAGAAGAAACTAATTATTTACACTCTACAGGGTTGATTTATTCATTTTCAGGACAGAAAGCCTTTAAAATACCATTAAGAACACCTGTCAAAATGCCTTGTTGTTTGGTCAGACACATGAGTAGAGATGGCAAGGGGTGAAAGATGATGATGACAATAACTCGGTGATGTTTAAGGCGCAGCTGAAGCCCAGAGACTCATCAGTGGAGGTTAGAAGCGACTGGGAGGTGAAGGAGGAGATGGACTTCCCCCGACTGATGAAGATGAGATACATGGAGGTGGCCGACCCCGATGACATGTGAGTGAACCCGTCGGCCGTGAAGTCATTAAACCCGTCTCCGTGAGGGATACGATGATGATCATGAGTGTGTTGTCCCTCCTGCAGAGAGTGCTGCGGCGCTCTGGAGTACTACGACAAGGCCTTCGACCGAGTCACCACCCGCAACGAGAAGCAACTGAAGAGCATCAAGAGGATCTTCCACACCGTCACCACCACCGACGACCCCGTCATCCGCAAGGTTTGCTAACGAGCTGCGCCAGTTAACACAACGATTACATCAAAAATTCATCTCTTTTAAACAGCAGCTGTGTGATTGTCCTTTCACAGCTGGCTAAGACTCAGGGCAACGTGTTTGCCACTGACGCCATCCTGGCCACCCTGATGTGCTGCACGCGCTCAGTCAACTCCTGGGACATCATCGTGCAGAGAGTCGGAAACAAGCTGTTCTTCGACAAGAGGGACAACTCTGACTTTGGTGAGACTTTGAAAAGTTCACTGTAAGGACTTCAACTGTCAAGAGATTTGTCTCTGTCCAGTAGAAGTCAACAGTCTGACATTCTGTTCATCGGCACCTGTAGATAGTTTGAGTTCTGGCTGTGAGAAGATATTTTAAAGGTCCCATATTGTCCTCCTTTTTCAACCAGTTTAAATAAGTCTCAGAGCTCCTCAAAACATGGCTGTTAAGTTTATTGCTATAAATCCACTCTGATCCTGTATTTGATCATGCCTATAAATCCCTGTTTCAGCCCTGCTCAAAACAGGCTGTTTCTGTGTTTGTAGCTTTAAATGCAAATGTGCTGTGTATGACTACGCCCCCTCTCTGGAAGGGGATGTGGCCTAGGCTTTCTCGCTCCATGCCCTATTGTTTACAGTGAGGAGGCAGACTCAGAGGGCAGAACAAACACCTAGCTGTGGGAGTGTCTCCCACCTGGGGGAGGGGTTACTGCCCTTTGTGATGTCACTAAGGGAAAATCTCCAAACAGCCTGTTTGAGCACACATTTTCTGAAAAGTGGAGCAGGCAGAAGATGGAGAGGATGGACTTTTCTGAACATTGGGGGAACTAGAGACACATATTAATGTTAGAAAAACATTGTAAAGTGTATTTTGAATAATAAGTGAACTTTAAATGACATCTGTAACACTGCTATATCACAGAGAATGATACAGCTCAGGAAAAACTATCAAGAGACCACCTCCACTCTGCTTTTCTTTTACTATGTATAGGTTTAAGTGTTGAGTTTTGAAATGATACACATCACTACTCACAACTTGCAAGTACACTCACTTTTTTTTTTAGGTTTTTATTTGACGAGAACAACTTCAGGTTACGACAAAACAAAGATGCAGTCTTTTTCTGACCACAAACAAGCAGAATACTAATGTTTGATCCTATGAAGATTTCAGACATCAGGGTTTAGTTAAATTAAATAAAAAAGTGGTTAAAAATGTAGGGATACCTCCAAAATGTTCCTTCAATCATTATCTCTACAATCAGTGATTGCTGAGTCACAGTTAATTGAATTCCAACACGGGTACACCTTGTTCTAGTTAATGACATACTGTTCTGATGATCACCTGATGAGCAGCCATCGAACAAAGCGGAGCTGCTTGAATCTCAGCGTGGCATAACATGACCAAAGAGCCATGTGAAAGGCTGCTGGTGCAGAGTGTGCCAAGACGCACGAGGACAGCTGTGATCAAAAATCCGGGTTATCCACCATTGGAACAGATTTCTTCTGACATCTTCATGTTTGTCCTCCCATTGTTTTGCTTGACACTGAACATCAGATACACGTTAACATCATGTGACTTTATCTTGTCGCTTCAGATCTGCTCACCGTGAGCGAGACGGCCAACGAGCCACCGCAGGATGAGGGCAACTCCTTCAACTCTCCTCGCAACCTGGCAATGGAGGCAACTTACATCAATCACAACTTCAGCCAGCAGTGTTTACGAATGGTGAGTGGGAAAATATTTATTCAATGCAAACTCCACTTTGCTGGCTGTTTCCATCTTTTTCCAGTCTTTTGGATGCAGATTGTCAACATGTGCTCCCTTCAAGAAGAGAGCTCAGTAATTCTTCCTAGATTTATTTTAAGGAGAACTTGTTCTCTTTTGTTTTTTTCAGGGCGGAGACCGCCACAAGTTTCCCAACCCAAACCCCTTTGTGGAGGAGGACATGGACAAGAGTGAGGTGGCATCAGTGGCCTACAGGTGAGACGGTGAACGGAGCTGCTGGGTTTAAAAACACCTCTTACAGAAAAAGAGTCCTGAAACTCTGAATGCATTCTGGATTGAGCGACCTCTGAAGTTTATCCAGATCGATGGTTAAAGCCTCTCCATGAGCTCAGAGGGTTAAACTGTCTCATAACCAGAGCGACGTCTGATCTTTGGTTATGAGACAGTTTAACCCTCTGAGCTCATTATGGAGGTTTAATAACTTTTATAGAGTCTTACATTAGCACTCTTTATTTTACTGGGTGTTATCACAGCGTCCTCTCAGCCTGACGTTTGGTTTTGTTTTTTTAGATATCGTCACTGGAAGCTCGGGGAGGACATCGATCTGATTGTCCGCTGTGAGCACGATGGCGTGATGACCGGCGCCAACGGAGAGGTTTCCTTCATCAACGTGAAGACTCTGAACGAGTGGGACTCCAGGGTGAGAGTGCAGGAGAAGCTGATTTGAAAGTGGTTCATCTTGTTGGTTTTTAATTATCTGCTTAACTGACCAAGGTCGGCAACTGAATCTGAAATAAGACCAAACGTGTGTCTTCATAATAAAGCTAAAATCAAGTTCTGGAAGTCTATACATAATATCTAGGACATTAAATCAGCATTACTCATTAAACCAAACTAATCATTGACATGCCAAACAACTAATCTGTCTTGTGTTTTTCCCTGTCAGCACTGTAACGGGGTGGACTGGCGTCAGAAGCTGGACTCTCAGAGAGGAGCCGTGCTCGCCACCGAGCTGAAGAACAACAGCTACAAACTGGCCCGCTGGACTTGCTGTGCCATGCTTGCTGGATCAGAGTACCTGAAACTGGGGTGAGGAACACAAACACACCGCACTAAACCTCTTCTCTCAGTCTCTGCAGAAGTCAAATACAACCTGAAGTGAGCAGTGTTTTTAAAAAGTTAGGACTGAGTGTAACTTGATCGCTGTGTCCTTCAGGTACGTCTCCCGTTATCACGCAAAGGACTCGGCTCGTCATGTCATCCTGGGCACCCAGCAGTTCAAACCCAACGAGTTCGCCAGCCAGATCAACCTGAGCATGGAGAACGCCTGGGGGATCCTGCGCTGTGTCATCGACATCTGCCGCAAGCTGGACGAGGGGAAGTACCTGATCCTGAAGGACCCCAACAAGGCGAGTCGACGAGATCCTGCTCCGCGCTGAGCTGGGAGGAGTCAGAAACCTTAACTGTTGAAAGGCAGTGGAGAATCTGACAGCTAATGTGATTGTTTTGTTTTTGTTTTCTCTAAACAGCAAGTGATCCGGGTGTACAGCCTGCCTGATGGAACCTTCAGCTCTGATGAAGAGGAGGAGGAAGAAGAAGACGAGGAGGACGAGGAGGAAGAAGGTGAGATTCATACAAGACACTTTATTTTCCCCTTGAGAAAATTTGAGTTGGACTCAAAGTGCTGCCAAACATTCAGCTGCTTCAGCTCGAATCAATGAATGAAAACAATAGAAAAACAAATACCAATACAAGACAACACAACATACGTATAGTGCTCATGATCTGCAAAAACACAGCATGAGAGATAAGAGAACAAAGGTAAGAGAATAGAAAAAAAGAACACCATGACGCTATTGCACAACCCACACAGCCTCACAAACATTATACAGAATTCTGATTGACGTGGGAACAAAAGTGTTTTTATAACGGTTCAGTTTACGTCGGGGTATCTGTATTGTCTGCCAGAAGGTAGAAGCTCATACTCGGATGTGAGGCGGGTCAGACAACACTCTGCCGGTCTGAGAACATGTTTGAGGAGACCAAAGATGCAGTCATTTTCTGACCACAAACAAACAGAATACGATTGTTTGATCCTATGAAGAGTTCAGACATCAGGGTTTTGTTAAATAAAATTAAAAAGTGGTTCAAATTGTCGAGATACCTCCAAAACGCTGGAGGCGTGCGTGCGTGCGTGCGTGCGTGCGTGCGTGCGTGCGCACATCGGGGCGAAACTCCGCCGTGCACGACACTGAGAGTAGAGGAGAATTGTAAACGTGCGACCAAGTGGAGACAGAAATGACATGCCGTCGTGTAAATTAGGTCTTTCTTCTATCTTTCTTAGATCTATGTTCAATCTGTAGACAGATAGAAAGATATACTTTTACTGCTTTGATCCCATAAATACAGTTATCAACCGCTTGTGGAAAAATATAAATAATGTGAGCAAGATGGTCCCTCAACTGGAAAGTAACTGTACATGTACGTGGGTTTTGTGTATAATGCTAATGGGGATCTAAAAAAAATACAAGAAAACAAACGGCTCATCACTGCATTCTCAGATACTGAATGAAACTCTTATCATGCAAAGAGGAAACTGTATATTAATCAGATCCAGAAAGGCCGTCGCTTTCACTTGACTTGAGGTCATTTAAGTTGAACTGAGGTGAAGTGGAAAACTATCCTGTGGATTAAAGAATCACACTTTGTTTCCACATCCTGGATACCGTGGTCTCTGGGCCATCAAGTATCTACCGGTACTTGATGTGTATGTAACTAGGGCTTTTCTTTTATGGTCAATGATGTTGGCAGTGAAGTGATCTTGGAGATGATTTCCTTAAACTTTAAACCATTTCTTTATGCGGTGATAATAAGTTAAACATTCCCGCTTCCTGTGATGTTTTAATCTTGTCTGAGAATAATCTTCTTTATTTTGTGTTAAAAAAGCAGGTTCGCTCAGGTCATATCTGGAGAATTTGAACAGAGAACACTTCCTGAATCACGCCATGTCATGACCAAAATGAATGATTTCCTTTGCTTACAGAGAGAACGTGTTTCTATATTAACTCTGTTTTGTTTCTTTTTCCTTCCAGATGAAGAGAATTAAAGTGTGGAGCTCCAGTGACCAGCAGCCATCACCCTCCATAAAGAAAATCTGTTTCATTTCTGACCTTTAATAAAGAGCACAGATTGGCCAACAGAGTTCATTCATGTTTTCTGCTCATTTTGTTTATTTCAGAAGTCCTAACATGAACCTAAATCATTTTAATGTTTCATTTAAAGATACAGTACGCACAGGTAGAGTAACTACTTTTAATACAAATTAAAATCAGACACAGTAATGATGGTTGTGATTCATTCTCAGCGGTAAGAAGAAGTGTAAAGATCTCCAGGTTTGTGTGTGCTCTTCATTATTCCCAGATAAACTTCAGAGACAGATCCCAGAGTCTCTCCTGAAGCAGGCGATCCACTCGGTCACTCTGAGCCGCTGTAAAGGTGTTCTTCCAGTCTCCTATCTTACCTGGATTTGAATAGAAATACAAATATGGATATATGTGGATGATATATTACAGTAATGTACAGTTAACTTCTGTGCATGTCCAAAGACTATTAATAACCTTTAAAACATCAGATCATATTAACCCTGCATGCTAAATGACCTGACATTTATGACACACTGAAATGACAGAATATTTTCTGTAAACAAACAAAAATGATTATGATCATGTGCAACACGTGCTCTGTCACCTTTTCTCATGAAGCCTCCTTTCTTCACCTTCGTTTCCGACAGAAAATCATAGTTTGCCTTGGAGTCTGTCTTCATCGTTTTGAATGCAGATTTTTCCACGACCTCATCAATGGCTGCCTCGCTCAGGTTTTTACCCAGGAAAGTGCAAATCTTTTTCACAGCCGTCTTCAGGTCCTAAAAAAACAACAAGAACTCACTTGAGGAAAATCATTTTTTTTATCAAGATTTATTTTCCAATCATTGAGCTCCTTTAAATGTAATGCACAAACATCTTACCAGGATCATATCCTCGTAGCGGAGGAACAGGATGTTGTATTGATTTCTCTTTGAGTGCCACTCTCTGGTGTGGTCAAACCAGGATGATCCTACAACTGAAACAATGTCATTAATTAATCTGATATTTCAAATTGTCCAGTAAAAATATATAAATCTTCATTTTCAATTTAAATACAGCCAGCATGGTGCACAGAAAGCTCAGATGAGTTTTGTAGTTCTCTGCTATGGACGATGAATCAATGGGCCAACCTTTATTACCTTTATATTTGTTACCTCTGTACAAATAGATCAATTCAGGTTCTGCAACCTTCAGAGGGCATTTGAAAACATTGCATCACAGGCTGTTAAGTAGATTAAAGATTAAGCCCTTGTACAAATGTAGTTGATGAACCCTGTTTTATGTGATGTAAGAGGGTCACTTTTACTTTTGTAAAAATAGAAACGGGGTAGACCAGAGACGGCAGCAGCCGCACAGAAGAGTTACCTAAACCGTATTTTGAAAAATATACATTGGTGTCGGTGCTTCAGCTCATAGAGTAGTTTGCATGACTGCTGATCAGTTTTTTTTAAAGAAGTTTAATTCTTTATACTTTCTGTTCTTGATTTTATACTGTTAAAACGTATCAGCACGTAACTCTAAAAAACAGACTATTAAAACCTCACCCTTGCCGTTCAAATAATCCTCTAAAAAATTTTCAAAGCGCTGCGAGGTGTCAAGTAATCGACTGCCAGCGCTGAAGTGAAAATAAGAGACGGCGATGTCCTTTGGATTCCGTATCACGTAGATAATCTGACAGTAAACAGAAAAAAACAATAATCCAAAAGGTCAAACCAACTCATGCATGTTTTCCTTTCAAGCCAATCTCGTAGTTATAGTTTCTTCATTCTTCAATTTTTTGTTCACGTACAAACTTACTTCAGAAATAATTAACTCTCAAATCATAATCTGAAATGATTTGTCAATTGATTCACAGATGAAATGCGACCCCTTTTTTTCTTAATCAAGTGGGGTTGTTTAAGCTTTGTTTTGCCAACAATGGTGATTACTCCAGATTTTTTAAATATCTGTTTTCCCCATTTTACAATAAAGTAACTAAATTGTCTTTGGAATTTGGTCAATTGGTTTTACTGGGAAAAAGTGATTAAGAAGATCTATTTCCATCCTCTGTTGGCACCCTATGGACAAAACTATTTACTGTTACACTATCACACTGTTTTCATTGAGGACTTTCCTTAAATATATACATTTTTATTTTCCTGGCAGTTCCTTACCTTCGCCTTCTTGTCAACCAGACCTGGAGGCAGGAGAGCCGGGGTGAGGTGGGAGGTGAAGAGACGTGGAGACGGTCGTAATGAGAAATCCTCTCCAAACTCAGAGAACTCGAGCCATGGCATCTGTGCCATGTTGTTTTTATACTCATTCAGACCTCCGTCCAACTCACAGATGGAAATGAGGATCTGCTGAGTCCATACGGTGCCTGAGGAGGGACAAAAGAAAATATGACACATCTTACCAGCTAAAACTGTTCCCAGTAAATGACTTAAAACTGTAAATACAAAGAAACTTTTTACTTACCTGACTTTGGATATGTAACCAGGAAGACATCACTATCTCGTATTTCAAATCTCTGCAGAGAATCGATGTGCTCTGCAGTTGTGTATCCAATGACAAAGTTATAGTTTTTATACCTTTGAAGTTTGTCAGAGATGTGCTCCATGTTTGCTCTGAATCGGACGCAGGATGAGAGGCTGATGTTTTTATATAAGAACACAGTTGATCAGAGAGCAGCAGCTGGACTCTGGACTTTTTTTAAGCAGAGGGGTTTTATCATTAGAAACTATAAAATACTAACTGCCATACCCACTGCTACTGCAGGTTTAATATATAACACTAAAAGTTGATGTTTAATTCTTAAAACTCTCCCAGGCCTCGTAACCAAAATGTGGAACAACAAAGATTATCTGATGTAAATATTTACCACAGTTTGCAGACATCTGACAGAGTTGCATTTCCTAATATTCACTACAGTTAAACAATAATTTAAATTAAAGTGCCCTCCTGTCCAGGTTTCTGTTATCCAATGCATGTTCAGATTGCTGGGCTTTTTTATTTAAGTTGGGCTGGAGACACCCGGTTGTCTTTTTTTCAGTCTTTTTGTTTTTCTTTAGATTAGTCCTTTTTCTCAGCTGGTTTTAGGGGGGAAAAGATCCATTCTTGCAAAAGAAGGAGTGTAGCCAGTTGACTTTCTAAATCATCCATTGTTTCTCAAGAATCATCAGCACTTAAGTGTCATCACTTGTTATAATGTAATGACAGCGATTGAATGAGAGGCATCAGTGGTAGGAGTGGGCTGCTGTCAGTGGGCTGTTGGCTAACAGTGTTAGTGAGCTGATTTGGCACTAATTATGTTTTTATAATCTTATATTATAACTGGGTCAAAACCGAACCTAACAACACAAAGGTCATCATTTTCACCAGAGCATTTTATAATTTAGTGAAATTATTAGTATTAGTTTAACATTTTGTTTTAATAGAGGTTCCTGACAAAGTCAAAAAGCCTTGATGCAATAAACTAATTTATGTTAGACTTTTATGCATTTAAAACCTAAAAACGGGTTGGTGCTGACCCTAACACAAGAGAAAGACTTTAATCTCGCTGACAAATACATTTTGGTCTGCTGTTCCCAGAGAATAATGACACTAATTTAGTTTCTGTTTGTACATTTAGCTAGCATGTACAGTGATGTTCAAAAAATAAATAACATCTCACTTTATCCTGTGGAGTTTACCTAAAAATGTCTGAGACCAATTATGTTATGATACTTTAATGTTTGACAAGAAACTGACCCAATCCTACAAAGATCAATTCAATTATTTGCATCAAAACAGTTAAAAACATGTTTAAAAGAAAACATGCAGCTATAAACTCTTTTACCTTTTTTCTTTATCTTCAGAAAAGTTGTCTATGAGATTCATACGATTCACTTTATTGTCCCCTTGAGGAAATTTGACTTGGACTAATAGTGCTGCCAAACATTCAGCTGCTTCAGCTCAAATCAATAAATATTATATTATATTAATATAATATACTTCACTCAAGTCATCTGGAGAATTTGAACAGAGAACACTTCCTGAGTCACGCCCTGTCAGGACCAAAATGAATGATTTCCTTTGCTTACAGAGAGAACGTGTTTCTATATTAACTCTGTTTTGTTTCTTTTTCCTTCCAGATGAAGAGAATTAAAGTGTGGAGCTCCAGTGACCAGCAGCCATCACCCTCCATAAAGAAAATCTGTTTCATTTCTGACCTTTAATAAAGAGCACAGATTGGCTCACAGAGTTCATTCACATTTTCTGCTCATTTTGTTTATTTCAGAAGTCCTAACATGAACCTCAAACATTTTAATTATTCATATAAAGATACTGTACTCACAGGTACAGGTAACTATTTTTTATTAAATTAAAATCAGACACAGTAATGATGGTTGTGATTCATTCTCAGCGGTAAGAAGAAGTGTAAAGATCTCCAGGTTTGTGTGTGCTCTTCATTATTCCCAGATAAACTTCAGAGACAGATCCCCGAGTCTCTCCTGAAGCAGGCGATCCACTCGGTCACTCTGAGCCGCTGTAAAGGTGTTCTTCCAGTCTCCTATCTTACCTGGATTTGAATAGAAATACAAATATGGATATATGTGGATGATATATTACAGTAATGTACAGTTAACTTCTGTGCATGTCCAAAGACTATTAATAACCTTTAAAACATCAGATCATATTAACCCTGCATGCTAAATGACCTGACATTTATGACACACTGAAATGACAGAATATTTTCTGTAAACAAACAAAAATAATAATAATTATGATCATGTGCAACACATGCTCTGTCACCTTTTCTCATGAAGCTTCCTTTCTTCACCTTCATTTCCGGCACAAACTCATAGTTTGCTTTGGAGTCTGTCTTCATCGTTTTGAATGCAGATTTTTCCACGACCTCATCAATGGCTGCCTCGCTCAGGTTTTTACCCAGGAAAGTGCAAATCTTTTTCACAGCCGTCTTCAAGTCCTAAAAAAAGAACAAGAACTCATAAGAGGAAAATCATTTTCTTTCAACCAAGTTTTATTTTCCAATCATTGAGCTCCTTTAAATGTAATGTACAAACATCTTACCAGGATCATATCCTCGTAGCGGAGGAACAGGATGTTGTATTGATTTCTCTTTGAGTGCCACTCTCTGGTGTGGTCAAACCAGGATGATCCAAAAACTGTGAAACAATGGCATAAAATCGTCTGTCATTTAAAGGTCACATATAGTGCAAAGTACACTTTACCATGCTTTTGAAACACTAATATGTGTCCCTAGTCTGTATTCAAGCCCCTCAATTATGAGAAGTCCATCCTCTGCCTGCCTTTTGCCTGCTCCACTTTTCAGGCAATGTGTGCTCAAATAGGAGATTTTCCCTTCATGACATCACAAAGGGCTGTAACCCCTCCTCCAGGTGGTTGACACTCCCACAGCTAGGTGTTTGTTCTGCCCTCTGAGTCTGCCTTCTCATCTAAACAAAAGGCATGATTTTAGACAATTTTAGACGATTTTATAGAAATCCTTCCAGAGAGGGGATGTGGTCAGACACAACTCATTTACATTTAAAGCTACAGACACAGAAACAGTGTCTTCTGAGCAGGGCTGAAATAGAGGGGAAATGTTTTGGCCGAAAAAACTTCACAGACATGTTTTGGGGAGCTCTGAGACTCATTTAAAGTTGTTGAAAAGGAGAATAATATGTGACCTTTGAAGTTGTCCATTAGAAAAAAATATATAATTCTACAGTATTTAAATACAGCCAGCATGGTGCACAGAAAGCTGAGCTGAGTTGTGTAGTTCTCTGCTATGAACGATGAAACAGTGGATTGACTTTATTACCTTTATATTTGTTACCTCTGTACAAATATAGATCAATTCAGGGGCTGTATCCTTTAGAGGGCATTTGAAAACTTTGCAACTTTGCTGTCCCATTTCGAAGGCTCCTTCAAATGCGTCTTACTTTTCCTGGGCCATGCAGGATGGATATAGTGCATCCTTTGTGACTCAACATATTCCAAGATTCTTTGTTTTGCAAACAAGTTGACAGACTCTTAAGAGGCTGGGTTTAAATGACACTTTGTAAGTGATTGGTTCCAACTCAACCAAATAGCGATGAAGATGATATTGATGAAGGGTCAGAAACTTTGAATTATCTTTAGTCTTAATGAAATGAAAAATACATGTTCCCGGTTTTAATCCAGCGTTCCTGTGCTAAATGCTCATTAATCTGCTATTTAGCAGACGTTTTCAATAAAGCATTGTCTAATTTTCATTTCTGTGTTGTAACAATGAGTCTTGGCAATAAGTCTTATACTATTGGAAAGCCTGTTTATTTCTGTTGGGGTTTTATTGAAGGCCTCACATGGGGCACCATTTGTTGGGGTTTTATCAAGTCAACTTTGGTTATATTCTTTAATAATTATATTTAATTATTAATAATATAAATAACAATATCATTAAACTATGTTTAATCACTCTTGGGGCACCACCCTGGAATCAGAGAAATATAACCAAAATATAAAGGCTTGTGGAAGAGGAGTAAGAATGTAGTTGTGTGTGTGTGAGAGAGGAGGGGGAGAGAGGGGGAGATGGCTTCGTACCCATGTGGTCACCTAACAAAGACCTGGGTGTGTGCGTGTGCGTGTGTGCCATCGTAAGGGCGACCACGTGGGTACGAAGCCATCTCCCCCCTCTCTCCCCCTCCTCTCTCTCTCTTATCCACACACACACACACACAGACACACACACAGACACACACACACACACACACACACACACACACACACACACACACACACACACACACACCTCCATTCTTACTCCTCTTCCACAAGCCTTTCTTGATAATGTTTGTTTGCTTAGGTTAGTTTTGTTAAATGCATAAATTGTTAAATTGCCAATATGTCTTGTTTTTTCAGATGTCAATTATCCAATCCACTAAACGACACCAAGCAAGAGTCAACAACACAATACGCTGTTTGGCATTGGCAGAGAAGATTTGGCAAGTTTTTCATGGGTGAAACCTACATACTCAGCTCTGCTGCTCAACCCAAAAATGCATTTTCCTTACAAATGTGGCACCATTTAAAAGGGAAATAAACAGGCTTTCCAGCGCTATCAGATTTATTGCCAAGAAGAGTTGTCACAACAAAGAAATAATCTACCAAACACAAATTCCCTTACATTTTGTGCGATGTTTATTTCCAATCTATTGCCACAACATGGCAGTTACATACTCTTGAAGTTCTGTCATGGGAACTTTAAAATGATAATGAGTGAAGTTACAGCTGTATGTGACATATCAGAGGGTCGCTGTTTCTTTTGCAAAAGGAGAAATGGGGTAGATGAGTGCAGAAGAGTTTCCTAATCTGTTACACAAAGTGTTTTATTTTAATTACAATATCAATCTGAGAACACTGGAGCATCCTGGCTTCTGGGACAGAGCAGTTAGCGTGACTGTTGATGACCTGCTTATCTTAAAGGACTTTATTTTGATGTACTACTTTCTGTTCTTGATTTTACATCGTTAAAATGTATCCACACTAAACTCTATTATAGACTATTAAAACCTCACCCTTGCCGTTCAAATAATCCTCTAAAGAATGTTCAAAGCTCTGCGGGGTGTCAAAGGTTCCACTGCCAGCGCTAAAGTGAAAATAAGAGACGGCGATGTCCTTTGGATTCCGCGTCACGTAGATAATCTGACAGTAAACAGAAAAAACAATCAGCTAAAAGGTTAAACCAACTCGTAATTTTCCTTTCAATCTCGTAGTTATAGTTTCATCATTCTTTGATTTTTAGTTCAGGTACAAACTTACTTCAGAAATAATTAACTCTCAAATCTGAATCTGAAATGATTTGTCAATTGTACAGTGGCCGGTAGGGATCAAACACTCAGCAAATAATGAAACGACAGACATTTAGAAAAACGTGCAGCATATATGGAAACGCTGCACATTCAAAAGCAAATGCAAACTACCACATCAAATGCAAAGGCTGAAACGCACTGCAAAGACAGAAACACGCTGCAAGTACAGAAACGAAACTTAAGTCAAAACACACACAACCAGAAAACCACAGCAAACACAGAAACGCTGCAAGTTCAGGCCTGTAGGTGTGCTGTGGATCTGTTTATTTCGGTTTATTTACGGGAGAGAGTGGTGGTGTTTAGATAAAAAATTTACTTTGCCGTCTCTCTCCCACATCTGTGAGCAACCTGAGGGGGGATTCAATGAGAGCAGCCCCGGTACGCTAGGAGACAAGGCCATGTACGGTCCTGCCCGGAGTCAAACAGGACGTTTGTTGTTGGGGCTGCTCTCATTGAATCCCCCCTCAGGTCGCTCACAGATGCGGGAGAGAGATGGGGAAGTGAATTTATTATCTAAACATCACCGGAGCAGCATTTCGCCGGGGCTATGCCCCACTTTCTATTGTAGGCAAACACGACTTTATAACATGTAGGGGGGAAAACACAACTTTGAGGAATGAGGTCTTATTGAGCGGTAGCTTTGCTAAGTTGGCTGCCCGGCTACCAGCACCATTGCCTGGCTTGACAACAGGACTTCAGTCCGCCAGAATTTTGAACTTGTCAGGCCCAGGGTAGAGGGCTCTCCGTGGGTGAAGTGTCAGTGTTTGATGACAGGGAGAATGTTAAACTGTTGCAAAGAGATGAGTAGCGAGTTTAACCCGGACACCGGGGATGGTAAAAGCACAAAGTGTCAGGCTGGTAAAGCGGGTCCAGAGGGATCAGTTGCAGCTGGAGCTCATAGCCCCAAAGCTAGCACTAGCTCCAGGCATCCCGGGGCTACAGCCACGGACCCACACTCGGCTCTCGTCCCCGATGTCAAAATCCCGGTTGGACTCGCTTTATCTCCATGCTTCGGTAAAATTGAAGTTATCCTGTGTCTTTCAATGATACAACTTCCCTATCTAAACATAACTTTCTGTTCCTAGCGGTCTCTCTTACTCTCTCCCATAAATAAACAGATCCAAAGCGCCCCTACAGGCCTGGAGCACTTCCGTTTAAGGCTGAATTTGCAGCGTTTGACCACTACAGGCCACCGTACCAATTGATTCACAGATGAAATGCGACCCCTTTTTTTATGAAATGGTGTTGTTCAAGCTTTGTTTTGCCAACAATGGTGATTACTCCAGATTTTTAAAATATCTGTTTTTCCCATTTTACAATAAAGTGACTAAATTGTCTTTGGAATTCGGTCGATTGGTTTTGCTGGGAAAAAATGTATTAATAAGACCTATTTTCATCCTCTGTTGGCACCCTATGGACAAAACTATTTACTGTTACACTATCACACTATTTTCATTGAGGACTTTACTTAAATATATACATCTTTATTTTCCTGACAGTTCCTTACCTTTGCCTTCTTCTCCGTCAGTCCTGGAGGCAGGAGAGCCGGGGTGAGGTGGGAGCTGAAAAGATGTGGAGACGGTCGTAATGAGAAATCCTCTCCAAACGCTGAGTACTCAATCCAAGGCATCTGTGCCATGTTGTTTTTATACTCATTCAGACCTCCGTCCAACTCACAGATGGAGATGAGGATCTGCTGAGTCCATATGGTGCCTGAGGAGGGACAAAAGAAAATATGACACATCTTACCAGCTAAAACTGTTCCCAGTAAATGACTTAAATCTGTAAATACAAAGAAACTTTTTACTGACCTGACTTTGGATATGTAACCAGGAAGACATCACTATCTCGTATTTCATAGGAGTGGGCTGCTGTCAGTGGGCTGTTGGCTAACAGTGTTAGTGAGCTGACAGTGTGTTTATTCAGCTTTGACACTAATTATTGTTTTATAATCTTATATTATAACTGGGTCGAAACCGAACCTAACAAAACAAAGGTCATCATTTTCACCAGAGCATTTTTTTTTATTTTATGCATTTAAAATCAAAAAACGGGTCGGTGCTTACCCTAATACAAGAGAAAGGCTTTATATGCGATTTTTTGATCCAGCAGATGTCGCCCTTGAGCACCAGCATGAAACCAAAACAACTCGCGGTGCATTGTTGTGTTAGCATGCTAATGCTAGTATTATTATGTTCGTATCTTCACACTGCATGTAAATTTACCTGAAATGAGCGTGATCTAGAAACACAGTTAAGCAGTGAGTACAGTATGTTATTCTTCTTTTCTCTAGTCCCTCAATTAAACAACTTTTATACGCAAGGGGAGGAGTCAGTCGGCCGTCTGGGCGATGTAAACAAACTGAAGATAGGACTCAGAAAACTCTGAAAACATCACAGACAGTGGGACTCGGGTGTTTCACCCATTGTAGACAGTCATGACTCACAGAGTTATTTTCAGAGGATATACTTGATTAATATTATATTTAAGTGTGAAAAATCACATATGAAGCCTTTAATCTCGCTGACAAATACATTTTGGTCTGCTGTTCCCAGAGAATAATGACACTAATTTAGTTTCTGTTTGTACATTTAGCTAGCGTGTACAATGATGTTCAAAAATAAATAACATCTCACTTTATCCTGTGGAGTTTACCTAAAAATGTCTGAGACCAATTATGTTATGATACTTTAATGTTTGACAAGAAACTGACCCAAAAGATCAATTCAACTTTGCATCAAATCATGTTTCAAAGAAAACATGCAGCTATAAACTCTTTTACCTTTTTTCTTTATCTTCAGAAAAGTTGTCTATATATGAATGTTCAATCACGGGGATGCGGATAGTTTATTTTTCACAAAAAGTTGCATTTACCATCAGGCTGGGATGAAACTGTTTTTAGACTATTGGTTGCTACCCTCTGGTGGTCACAAGAGAAAATACATCAATCATCTGTGTACTTTAGTGAGGAATACTTTGGCACTTTTTTACTGTGATACCTTAAAGGTGCACTATGTAGATTTGGTAGTGAAATTTGAAATTTGGGGAAGTGAAACAATTCTATGCTGTATTTTCTGAACTAAATACACAAACTTTACTCAAAGGAAAAAATGGGTCCCTGGGTTTGGAGCTTAAAGAGAGATACTGTTTCACTGTTGCGGGCCCCCAACCATAACTTCTCGGGTAGCATTTTATCTTCAAACAGTGTTACAGGGACAAAAATTTCCTCAGAGGACAGTTTGTGTACAGAGCTATGAACATAAACCACAGAATCTGTACGCTTCGATCAATAAAGTAATTCTATTCTATTCTATTTCACATTTTTCTATCAAAACTACGTAGTGCACCTTTAAACTGAGGCTTTCGCTTTACCTACTGTTTTTTTGTGTGCAATTGTTGAATAAAAAATGAATAATTTAAATATTGGTCCACTCTTCAAACTATGGAATGATGAGATTATCTCCACAAGATGGCAGTATTTTAAAAAAAAAAAAAATTATTTGACGATAACGTACTGCGTCAGCGAAGAAGAACTCTACCACCCACAATTCATTGCGTTGTTCCGGTTCCAGCCATTCGAGACCTAAGATGGCGGACCGGCGGCGAAGGAGGAAGCGCGCGTCCCAGGACAGCGACGACGACGACGAGTCCGGTTCGGGTTCGGACAGCGGGAGGTCAGGGTCTCCTGCCACTAAGAACCGAGGAAAAGAACCCGAACCGCCGGAGCCGACAGTGACACGGGTGGAGGTGAAGAGCGACGCGGAGTCCGAGTGTGTGAGTAGCGGAGTCCGGACGTCGGCTAGCTCGAGCTAGTCTCTCTCTTTGGCTTCTAACGTAGTGTTAGAACACACACATCCTCTTTTTAAACTATAATGTATGTTCAACTGACTTTTAGTATTTGACACAGGCAGGACGAGCACATCAAAGCAGAGTCATTTGGTCTCGTTGTGAAACGTAGACGAAAAGGCGCCACTTGGAACGTTTTTCGCAGGGACACAAATTTCACCACAACACCCACACTGTAGAGCCCCCGGTTACTTTCACTCTTATTAAAGAAGCTGTTCGTTCCCAGTGGATTATTTTGCGCGCTTGCCTTTAGGTAAGGGCAGGTCATTGTGAGTGCACTGTTGGAAATCTGCTCTGGTTTGGGATTTTCTTGTTCAGCACCCAGCTAGGCCACGCTGACGGTACCGCTTCATGTCGTCAGCTTGCCACGTCCAGCACGCTGTTACCGCTGCGGGGAGACCAGGAGATGTCTTAACTCTGTGGAATGACTTATCAGCTAAATGCATCTCTCTGGCAGTGGAAACATATTGAAATTAAAACTGCCTCAACCTCAAGTTCACGTATATGTCTGGTAAAACACATACACTATTAAAAAGGTAGTAACAGGGTAGGGATGTAACTATTCACTCAACTCACGATACAATTCACGATACTGGATTCACGATACTGGATTCTCTCAGTATTTATTTTACCAAATTAGACTGTAGACACATTATGATTGAAAAAGATTCATTTAGGGGCTGCAAACCCACTTGTCTTTTGTAACTTTTGCTGCTTTGCTAAAGTGCTCATGATGGATAGGCCGGGTCTTTGTAACATAACAGTGAGTAAGGTCTTTTTACCTGCTTTTTGTAATATAGCAATAAGTAAGGTCTTTTACCTGCTTTTTGTAATATAGCAATAAGTAAGGTCTTTTACCTGCTTTTTGTAACATAACAATAAGTAAGGTATTTTACCTGCTTTTTGTAATATAGCAATAAGTAAGGTCTTTTACCTGCTTTTTGTAACATAACAATAAGTAAGGTCTTTTACCTGCTTTTTGTAACATAACAATGAGTAAGGTCTTTTACCTACTCTTTGTCTGTTAACATTACAAAAGAGCAAGGTATTTTACCTGCTTTTTGTAAAGTGTCTTGAGATAACACGTGTTATGAGTTGACGCTATACAAAATAAATTGAATTGTCTCTAACTAGACTCTTCTCCTCTGTCGCCCCCCGGTGGTGGAATGAACTTCCAAACTCCATTGGATCTGCAGAGTCCCTCTGCACCTTTAAGAAAAAGCTAAAGACCCAGCTCTTTCATGAATACCTACTAACTTAATGATGATGGTCTCCATATTATTGATGATGATGATGGTTGTGACGATAGTTTTTGTTTGATAACGACGATTTATAAGATGGTTTCTATACTGATTAGAGCTCTCAAGAACTGCCCTCAATGTTGTGCTTTGCCTCTGGTCACTTCCTGTCAGCACCTGTGTGTCCAATCAGACTCAAAGCTGATCGTTTGCTCTTACTGACATTGTTCCCTTTCTTTCTTGTTGTTCTTCCTCTCTGATGTACGTCACTTTGGATAAAAGCGTCTGCTAAGTGAATTGTAGAATTGTCAGTGTGGTCTGGCCTTTAAATGTTTATTATCACAACAAGGGGAGGCGATTGGAGTTTATCATTGTAGTGTCGATTAAATGATGCGTCGTGTTGGTTGTTCTATTTGTGTAGTTCCCTGTGTTCTTGTTAATGTTTGCACACAGTTTTTTTCTTGTCTGTTATCGTCTCAGCTCGTTCATTTTCTGTCTTGGGGGAGCCAAAATGCTTCCACACCTCTGATTCAAAAGACAGTGGTGCGTCTTCAATTTCAAAATCTTGCCCTACAGCTGCTGACGCTCACGATGTTATTGTGATTCATTTTTCAGAGCACCGATATGAATATTGACACGTTTGAATCTATTTGTCATGATTTTACGATTAATCTTAACATCCCTAGTACCGGGTGAATGTGCTTATTGGTTCATTATGACACAATACCTGCGCTTAACCCAAATGCATTTTTATAATCATAATTATGAGGTTGTTTTTTTTCTCCTGACACTTAACCATGGGGGGGAAGTGAAAGCATAAACATATAGCGACTGCATATCATGTGTCATATTAACAATAGCAATGCACATCTATGTCAGTCAGTGTCTCTAAGTTCATTTAACGAAAGCATCTGCAGGTTCAGAATACTGGGAAGGAGGGGTCCTGCTCAACAATGTGCACTTCTCATGTCAAACCGTTAAGGTTATCCAAAGTGTTGTTGAAAAACAAATATGAAGTTTAATAGAAAACAGATGGTTTATTAGAAGGATCTGCTTCTGATTTGAACTCACCCTGTTCCAAGCAGAGCTGAAAGAGTTCTTATTCCTCCAAAAAATAAAAACCAGACAGGACATTAGGTAGTGATACTGATCTGTGTGTTTTTCTCTTTGCAGGAGAGTGAAGATGGAGTAGGAGAAGGTAAGACTCATCAGTTCTTACAAATAGCATACAATCTGATAAGTAGAAAAAGTTACAAAAATTAAATGATTGAGTTGAGAGTAATTTGTATAAAGCTGAATGTATTGCAATTCAAAGTGTTTTTATGCTGTCGTCCATCGCCTTGTGTTTTTTATTCTCAAAAGTACTGATTCAGGCACTGATTAGGCACCAGTGCTGTTTAAAAAGCAGTGATTTAGCAAAAGCCAAACCGTATCCAACCTGAATGTCATGAGACATTTGTTCTGTTCAGGCTTCCAGCTTTGAAGCCTCCAAATATTTACTTCAAAAGATTTATCGTTATCTTTTTCTGCTTTGTCCAGCTGTCCTCTCCGACTACGACAGCGCCGATCCGGAGGATAACGGCTCCCATTCAGAGGTACCACACAAGCTGCATGACACTCGACAAGTTTAGCTGAAGTCACATTCTGTCAAACCTCCAGCAGTGCTGTCACACCAAATTACTTTGCAAACAATTTCACTGACGCGTTAATAATAATAGAATATAGACAGGGTGTCCTTTTGTCCGTTGTGTCGTAATTAAACATAGTAAACCCGATTTATTTAAAATAATTAAGTAGATTTTAATATAAAGCTACGGTTTCATCAGAGTGATATTCTGGGCTCCACCAGCCGACATTTGTGAGACAAGTTACCATAATCCTGTTTCCTCTCAGGGAGTGGAGGAGGAAGAGGAGGCTGAACGTGTAAGCGACGAAGAGGCCCCTGCAGCAGCCAGCGAGTCCAAACCTTCCGCTGCTGATGTTCCACCGGAGGAGGAGGAGGAGGATGAGCAGCAGCAGCAGCAGCAGCAGCAGCAGCAGCAGCAGCATCAGCATCAAGGGGAAGATGAGGCGGGTGAAGAGGAGGCGGTGGAAGAGGAGGTGGAGGCAGAGGAGGAGAGGGTAGAGGAGAGTAAAGAGGAGAGTAAAGCCGAGGAAAAGGAAAACCTGGCCGGAGAGAGACAGAGTGGTGACGGACAGGTGAGATTCTGTTTCATGGTTTACTACAAACGATTCAGTGTCTGCTCAATCTTTCTGTTTGTCTATCAGCACCGTTCTTTATTCTAAACACTCATCACAGGAAGAACTATAAATTAATCCACCCTGGAAAATAGTCCCCAAACACCTTTTGCTTCCTTCTCTTTAAGTTCAGGGTGCTAAGAACACCAGATAGAGCAGATAGGGACGTGGTTCAGTTTGCATTGTAGTCCGATTGTTATTGCATCACACGGAGAGAGCCGAGTCAGACAAAATGTGTTAAAACAACCTTCAGGTTCACATACACACAATCAGTGTTTCACTCCATCAATCCAATGTTTAGAGCTCAAACCCTCAGCCCCCATAACTCTTCTAATAAAAGAATAATAATAAACCAAATAGTTAGATATTGTCTGTCTCCATGAGTCTCTCTTGGGCTCAAATTTTAGAAGAAGCATTTCTCACTCTTTCTATTTTAACTTCAAGTTAAATTGTGCCACTGGCATTGTTACACAAGCTTCATTCATAAAATACTTTCTGCAAAAATGTGAAGATCTAGTTGTAGCTGAAGTTTAACATGTAGACACTGCCCTCATTGTGTCTTTCTGTTTCATTTAACACACACACACACACACACACACACACACAGGAGTCGACAGATGACCCTGAAACAAAGACGGGAGGAAAACCGGGTCAGAAGCTGGATGATGACGAGGACAGAAAGAACCCGGCCTTCATCCCGAGGAAGGGTCTGTTCTTCGAGCACGATGTGAGAGGAAACACTCAGGAGGAGGAGAGGTATATATTATTGATCCAACTTTCCAGCTCGTAACCATGAGGTATGCACAAGTTTTTAGTCACTAGCAAGTTAAATTCACAACGTCTTCATGTTTCAGACCAAAAGGTCGCAACAGGAAGTTGTGGAAGGACGAGGGTCGCTGGGAACACGACAAGTTCAGGGAAGAGGAGCAGGCGCCGAAGAGCCGCGAGGAGCTCGTTGCCATGTACGGTTACGACATCCGGAACGGAGGCGGGCACGGGGACCGAACATACCGTCAGCGCCGACCCAGGTGAGCTCTGGGTTTCCTGAGTTTAACAAAACAGCAGAAAGGAACGACAGAAGGAGATTAATCTTTGAGTTTAATGTTTACAGAATTCCACCCTTTTGTAAAAAATCAACCTAGACGTTATATGGATTCATTTTGCTCTCATTGTTTAAAAATAGCTTTATAAAGTTTGAATAATATTATATGTTAAATATAAATGTCTGTGTGTCCCCTTACAGACAGAACATGTCTCCCAACAGAGATAAGCGGTGGAGAGACGGAGGAGAGCGACCAGTCCGATCCTGGCAGAGCGGCGGTGGAGGAGGAGGTGGTCTGAATCGAGGAGGGGCTCCTCAACCTTCATCCAATCATCCATCCTCTACACCCCCTTCCTCTCTCCATCTCTCCTCTGCTCAGCGTGGCAGCAATCCCTCCAGACCTCCCCCTTCCCGCAGCAGACCCCCCCACCAGAGTCAGATGCACCTTCCGCCTCAGTCCCAGTACAGGAACCACGAATCAAAAGGACCCCAGACACATCCCAGAGAACGCCAGGGCTCTAGAGCTCCGTCCGACCCCACAGGAGAGCGGTTCAGCAGGGGAGGGCGAGCTGGTGGGGGCAGGGGCGGTCCCTCTGTGGTCATTGAGGATGTTACAGTCAGCCAAGGAGGTGTTAGGGATCAGGACCTCAGTGCTGTAACCACAGCTGTGGCATCACAGCCTGGTGGTTACCAGTCTGCATCGCCACGACGACATCAGCAGGATCATAGAGGAAGCACGGACAGAACTGCACAAGGATTGGCTGCTCCTTCCTCCAACACTGACCCTGCTCTGCAGTCGTCTACACCCCCAGTGACCAATCGGGAGGCCTCCCCTCCCACAGAGCGACCCGTGGAGCGTAAATCATATGCACTGGCTCGCAGGACTCGCTCCCGGCCCGCAGATCTGGGCAGCAAACAGCCATCTGTGGAGGAGTCTGCAGCAGGAGGGAACGCCTCCTCCCCCAGCAGCGTGGGAGGGAAGAGCTGGGCGAGTACAGGCGACAGCTCAAGTCAGACCGGAGGAGGAGGAGGAGGAGCGCTGGCAGAACTTGACCAGGACGTTGCTCGACTCAGTCTGGCAGGACAAAGCTGGAGCCAGAGCCCGACGTCCTACATCCGCTCTGAAATGAGAGGTGAGAACACAGGTGTCACACAGCTTTATGTACCAGCCTCTCAGGTGTATTGACGGCAGGTTGTACAAAAGTTTAGATATGACTTGCAAATTGTTTTTGCTTGGCACAGTGAGTTTAATTCCCAGGTCGCAGGGTGTAGATGTCGGGGCACAGGTGACTGAAAAAATGGTCGAGGAAGAACCCAAAGTTCTCACCAGACCGTAAAAAGACACTACTTGTACAACGAAATAAGAAATACTGCTGCGTTCTGGACCAGTTGGAGGAGACTCAAAATTTGCCTGATTAAAATATGTATACACACATAAGCCCCCCATATAACCCCTGTGCCAAGTCACCTGTTTGCAACAATGCTCTTGGTAAAAATCTGTAATGATTCATAGGCTATCAAACAACCAGCAGAAGAACATTTTGAAAATATTTCGCCACACTTTGCCATCATCCCTCTTCTGTCCCTGTCAACTTTACTCTGGGCAGCATCAGAGAGAGCCTGATGACATCAACCACTCACTGGTATTTGGCTTTATGTAGCTGTAGCGTCTCTCCTCTAAACTGAAGCTCAAGACGTCTTGTGTTTTTAGGGTTGATTGAGATTTACAAGATACGCTTAACAGTATGGACAGTCTTTAAAAAGAGCTTCAACTTTCACGTATGAACATGTTGTTGATGCATCAATAAACACTGAGTCAGTGTAAGAATGCAGGAGTTTCACTTGTAACAGAGTATTTCTTTACTGGAGTAAAACTATCTTTACTTTGGTAAAAACGAATGCAGGGTATCATAGGTCATAACACGATTGTGAAATAGTGGATGTCTTAATGTATGTTTTTTTGTTTTGTTCATTTAAGTTAAATTTCCATCTGCAGGCCTCCCCAACACCATGCACCTCCCCAGCGGCCCGCCTCCCTTCTCCAGCATTGAGGAGATAGGTGTCGCCTCCAACCGGGCCAAACGCTACTCCTCCCAACGTCAGCGAGCCGTACCAGAGCCAGCACCGCCCATGCATCTGGGGGTGATGGAGGGACACTACTACGAACCAAGTAAGAATATAATGTGACGTACAAACTTCAAACTTTCTTGGGACAGCTGCAGTAAAAAAAACTTTTAATCAGTTGCATTCAGTGTAGCTCTTCCTCCTCCCCAGCAGAGGTCAGTAAAGATCAGTCCTAGCTTTACACATCTGTTGGGTACCATCAAGTGTCATCTCTCAGACTGAAGAGTATTTTCATCCTGTTCTTTGAATGAAGGTGTTTAAAAACAACGACTTTGTTCACTTTTGATGTGACTTCTGTGTCTGCTGATGTTTCAAATGTTTCCGATGTCAGACTCCTAACCTGTTTGAACCTCATTGCACTTTGATTGAATGTACAACAATGTTCTTTTGATTGACCAACCTTTTCCCTTGCAGTGTCATACCAGGGACCAATCTACGCCCACGGGGAAGGCCCCGCCCCCATCCCGCCCCAAGGCATGCTGGTCCAGCCAGAGATGCACCTTCCCCACCCTGGTCAGTTAGCTTTTTCCTTTTCTAAAGTGAAGTTGCAGATGAAACTGTTATAGACATAAAGTGCTGGAAGCTACAGCGCTACAGTAAAGATGTGTTTGAGATACTCACCTCTCCACCTCCTCCTTAGGTCTCCATCCCCACCAATCAGGTGGCCCTATCGCTAACCCCGCCCTCTATGGAGGCCCTCCTGTTTCCCTGTCGCCAGGGCAACCACCACAGCAGCTGCTGCCACCACCTTTCTACCCTCCACCGGGTGTCATGACTTTCCCGTACCCCACCATGTACCCTACTCCGCAGGTATGTTCCCTAGATCCTTTACTGTCACTTTAAATAAAATAGACAAAATGGAATTAAGGCTCAATTCTACTACAGTTATTGACTTTTACAATCCAAACTCTGTTTTATTATGATTGGCTTTTTTAAATAATATCTTTATGATTCTACTGAGGAGCTATAAATGGAAATACATTTGTACCTGTTGTGGCAGTCTAAATTTTGAATAAGTTATATGTACCTTAACAGTTCGCCTTTAAAACATTCTTAGAACTCTGCTGTGTCTCGACTGAGTGTCCTGCTATGGTTAATGAAGTTTTAGGGGATTTAAATTTGTGGTTGTTTGTTTGTTTGACAGGCTCAGGCACAAGTGACCTACGGAGGTGTAACGTACTACGACACCATGCAGCAGCAGGCTCAGCCCAAACCCTCACCCCCCCGCCGCACGTCCCAGCCCGTCACCATCAAGCCCCCTCCAGAGGTGCACTTCGTATCAGAGTGACCTCGCCTCTCACCCCTCCCCGCCTCCCAGTCTCAGCCTCACTCTGATCGCAAAACTACAGGTAAGATTTTAGAAATGAAAGAAGATCACTAACATCTCCCTGTTCTCCGTCTTCTAGAATCTCTAAAACATGTCAGCATTGTTCTTTTTAAAAGTTCACCTGCTGGACGCCTTGTTTCATTGTGATGTTGACATGCAGGCTGCTAGTTTCTACATCATGTTGGGTTTTATTCTGAACTGTGATTGGCTCAAGAGTGAACAGAGATTCCAGATAAAACATTCCTTCAGCATCTGATGAAGGTGAAAAACTCCAAACATCAGATGTTATTTTGTTGTAGTTCAAACTGTCACTGAATGTATGAAAGACATTGAAAACAAACCCTGATGACTATATCTTTCTGTTTCTCCGTTCCTCTTCATTTCCTCTTTTATTGATTGAATTATGACACTTTTTTTTGAACAGATGTTTTTCATTTTTTTGAAAAATGACAACTGTGTAATGTCCGCTGAACGCGATGCTGCAGGGCCACGTTTTCTGGTTCTTATGTATTAAAAAAATAAATGTGTTCTCTCTTTGAAGACGTCTGATTATAGTCAGAGATTTAAAAACATTTTGTCTGTATTCTGTGATTCAGGAGCTGGATGGGAGGGTCAGTGAGGAGCTGCGGTCTCCAACAGCAGCCATCAGATATCCAGGGAGGGACGAGAGGACGGACTCTGCAGGTGGAATCAGACTCTGGTTTTCTTTTCTTTCTTAGTTTTCGGGCCTGTAGCAGGCGGGTGAACCGCGCACAGACTGTTCTGTTACTCAGCGTCGGAGGTTCTGTCCCACCAACGTGTCTTTGAACCTGAAAACGTCTCTCTGATGAGTTCAAACCCTTTAGAGCCTCTTTGAAGCATTTACCTTCATACAGAGTTACAAACACGGTTAGAATCTGAGCTGTCGGGGAGGTGTGTTGGGATCATGTTTTTTTTTTTTTTTTTTTTTCCGTTAGCTCCTTTTCATAGTGATGTGTTCGGTTCAAACAGAAGTCAGACTGAATCCAGGCAATATAAAACAGTGTGCAGACACTTTTTGTTAGCCATTTACTTTACACTGTACAGCAGCTGTTTTTGTGACCAACAGGAGGTGAATAGATATCTATGTTAAAGCAGAGTAAATCTACGGTTTGAGTGGTGTTTGTGTGTGTGTAGTTTGAGTGCAGGTGTCAGTGTTCAGTCTACCCGGTGCTTCCTGAAAACCTCCAGTTACTGTCATGTTACAGTTGAAGACGGCTGCTTCTTTTTTAAATGTTCCTCCTCATTCACACACACACACACAGATGGTTTTTGAAGTTAAAGAATCTCAAACTTATGATAGTTTAGGGGATCAAACTCGGATGATATAGTAAAAAATCGCCTTCAAATGTCCTGTTTTTGTTCTCCAAATCTCAGAGATTTCAATTTACCATCATAAAAAAAGAGAGTACTTTTGAGAAGCCGCAACCTAGTAGGAATACATTTGGTGAATTGACTTCAGTATTAATCCGTTTTAAGAGTTGTTGTCATTCAATTTTCTTTGTGTGTAGAGCGTAGATGAATCGAACAATGGTGAATTGTTGGCGTTCTCTGCCGTTCTCTACATGGAGCGTTTGCTGTATATATGAATCTAAAATGTGTATATAGAAGGAGTGTGAAGAGATACAATAGAGCAGGAAACATATTGTAATAAAAGTGCTACAGAACAGTCAGCTTCTAATTGAAGACACATCGGCAGGGACCTCGAATGTTAACGATGGATTTAATTTAGAGATGTAGTGACGATAA
Source organism: Labrus bergylta (assembly GCF_963930695.1). NCBI lineage: Eukaryota > Metazoa > Chordata > Actinopteri > Labriformes > Labridae > Labrus > Labrus bergylta. The sequence goes on along the minus strand of NC_089210.1, from coordinate 5,265,503 downwards.
AGAAGCAGTGTGGCTTTAGCTTTGTCTGTTTTCTGTTGTCTTTCTTTCAATTGTCACTGTTTGATTTGAATACTGTTTTTTTTTTTTTGTATTACTAGTGAATGCAGGAGAGAATTGATTTCTTTGTTTTCACATGTTTAAACCCTTAAAGGCACACTGAGGAAAGCAGTTTATAAGATGAAACGACTAACTCCTCCTCAACAGATAAATAAAATACATTTTCAGAGTTGGAATTAACCCCCGAAAACGTTGTTGCTGTGTATTTTTCCATTTCTCCTTCTATTCCAGCGGTTCATTTTCTATTCAAGTGACACAATGTTAATGGTTTATTCTCAAATAAAAGAGCCAGAAATCCTCCAGGACTATCCTGGCTTAACTCAAGATGATCTTTTAGAAATCGATCTATAAAGAAGAAGCTTGTTCCTGATTCACAAACTTCAACTACATCAGTGCTGTGTGTAGTTCCACATTTCACTTCATCAACAACAGAGCGAAGAACATGCTGGTGAGCAGAAAACATAATGAAGCAGTTTCAACACGTGCACACAGATCACACCGGTAGCGTACATGCAGTCTATGGATGTGCGTCAGTCGCTGGATGTAAACGTCACCACCCCCTCCCACTGGCTCGCGTGGGAACTGAATGAATATTTCCTGCTGCGTTCTAACATCAGCTCATCCCGTCTTTGAGTGAAAATTTAACCGAGGGGCCGGGAGGAAAAATTGCAGGTAGAGTTGGGAGTTAAAGTAGAGATGGTTCAGATCCGATCTTATGTCTGTATCGGGTCTAAACAAAAACAAACCATTCTGCACCAGAATCTAAACTTAGAAGGACAAACTGTGTGCTACGCTGTTGTCAGATAAGGCAGCACTTAAACACAGCACGTTTCCCTAATGTCTGATGATATAGGAAGGTCATTGTATTATTTAGTTGAGTAGATGTCTTTGAGATTGGACCCTTAAAATGCAATAGGAATCAAACAGCCCCACCTGAAGTCCTTTTTTTTGTTCTCTAAAGTCTTGCTCCAGGGTCTGATCAGAGAGAAAAATTGATTCAATTAAGTTTTTCTTCAAATGTAAAATAACAAGTAGCCTCTCTTTCTACCTTCCATTGTTTCTTCTCTTCTGTCTTTAGACTACCTGTTCTTCTCTCTCCGTGCAAACACACACATTTGAGGGCGGTGTAATTTGTTTACCCCCTCCCCAGTCAAACACGCACACCCTCAGCTGCTCTGTCGGTTAAAATGAATATGTATAAAGAGGAGGGGGAGGGCCGCACTTATATAAACAGTGTGATTGGCAGGCTCTCACAGCCAATCAGCTTGCAGACGGTGGTTGGTGAATATTCAGCAGCAGCTGCCGAGCACAAAGAGAGGCTCAGCTGTTAAAAGGAGCGAGGCCGCTCATTTTGTTTAACCCTTTAAGTGTCTGACGGCCTATGCATCCAAACACACTGAACACATCTTCACACACTTCACTATCAGTTTATCATACCTGTTATTTTTATCACTTTGTCCAGGAGGAAGGAAGGGTGAAAGAAAAATGAAAAAAAACACGGGGCATTTAAAGAAACCAACTTACAAACATAAGGGGAAAAGAGATGAACAGAAGAAGGATGAGAGGATAATAAAGGTGCAAGGAAAAAGTTAGAACATGGAGGAAAAAAGTAAAACAGTATGGAAGAAGAATAAGGAACAGAGGATGCATAAAAGGAAGAATAGAAGGGTAAGGACAGAAAATGAGATGCAGAAAGAGTGCATAAGGGGATGAAGAAAAAGAGAAACAGGGTTGAAGAGGAAGAAGTAAATAAATGGTGGGAAGAGGAAGGAGAAATATTAAGACCATGGTTGTGATGGAAGGAAGGGATGAAGATAAAATGGAAATGAAGATGGGCAAAGGGCTGAAGGAAAGGAATATAGGATGGATATTAAGATGAGAAGAGAGATATTGAGGAAAGAAACATGATGGAGAAATGTAAAAAAAAAGGAAGGAAGAGAGTGAGGGGAAAGGAGAAGCATGAAGGAGAGAAAAATCATTTGAAACATGAGGGGCGGAAGACGAGATGGGGAGTGAGAATCCGAGAGAGGGTGAAGGAATGGAAGACATTGAACAATTCAAGGAAGAAAGGGTTGAACATGGGAAGGTCTTGAGGAAAGAGAAACAGGAAACAAGGGAGAAATGAAGGGAAAAAATGAAGTGGATGAATAAAGGGGAACGATGTAAGGAAGAAGGGATGGAAGAAAAGGGTCAGTGAAAAGAGGAAGGAGGGAGATTGCTAGAAAGCGTGGAGAAAAGGAAGTAAGCATGGTAGAAAGTCAAAAAGGGATGGAGAGGGAAGGGATGAATGAAAGGAGAGGATGAAGGAGGAGAGGAATAAAGATAGACGAGGTCAAATGTCAGGTTTTCATTTTGTCCTCCCTGCGTCTGATTGGTCCAGGGCCCTGATGTAAGCACGGCTATGAGCTGTAATTGACATCCCAGTGTAGGTGATGATGTAATGACTCGTCCATCAAAAAACAAAGTGAACTGAAGCCTCCTGCCCTCTGATTGGCTCCTTATCAGTGATGTAACAGAACACTCACAATATCTTCCTCCAGTTCTCCCCTGCTCTGCTTGACCTCCTTTTTTTTTTTCTTCTCTTTTCTTCCTCCCGGTCTTCACACTCCTCTTTCTTTGCATTTTTTTATTGAATTTTATTTTATCTTCCTTTCCTCCTTTTCACCCTCTAATATTTCCTTTTTATTCTTTAGAAACGATTTGAAGTGTTTCATAATCTGTTTTTATTTCTCCCTCCTTCCATCCTTCTCTTCCTCCACCCTCTCTCCTCTGTGTGTCCTGTCATAATTTGCTAATTAATCAGGTGATTAGATGTTTGTTTGGACATTCAGCGAAACATCAGACTCATTTTCAAAATAAAGTGTTTAGCTTAGCTCAACACACAAGACTGGAAACGGATGGAAACTGCTAGCCTGATCCGTCCAAATTAAAAAAAAAAAAATGCACCCACAAGCACTTTTTTAAAATGTGCAGCTTTTTACTTTTTGTCATCTTTCTATTAATTCTTCTCTAATTTATTCCTCATTTGAAACACTCGGGATAAAAAATGTCAGAAATCCTCCAGCGTGCAGGACGAGGAAGAAAGCAGCGGGCTAATTGTAGCTTCATGCTAACTGTTAAAAATGTCACAGTTACAGAAAGAAATCAACCACGACAGGATATAAATGAGGTCATAATGAAAATATTACATTTTTGCTGTAGTTAGAAAATCGAACAAATAATAATAATAATAATAAATTAGATTTATATAGCATTTTTCTAAATACTCAAAGACGCTTTGATGGGAAACAACAACAAAAAACAAAGCAAAAACAAAGAGAACATATATATATTATTTTTTTTATTTTTATTTAAAATGACATGCTAATTAAAAACAGGTCAACGCACATATACCCAATTTAGGCTACATGACTTATTAATGGTGATTCAGTTTTGTGTGTGTGTGTGTGTGTGTGTGTGTGTGTGTGTGTGTGTGTGTGTGTGTGTGTGTGTGTGTGTGTGTGTGTGTGTGTGTTTCCCCCAAACTGAGTCATGTGTCTGTCTGTCATTTGAGCCACTGAGCGTGTGCAGAAGCGAGCTCCCATTCTGTCAGCCTGCTGATGTCATACACACACAGTTACACACATGTTCAGTGATGCGTTGGACATTAGCATACTGTTTGAATCCAGACATGAGTTCCCACACACACACACAGACATATACTCACGTACTCGCACACTGTTATACTGTATTATGTAACACACACACACACACACACACACACAGGGTCCTGTTGTCTTGTTGTTGTTGCTCAGTGAAACACAAACAGACCTCAGATCAGTCTGATCCAGCAGAAGAATTTAACTGAGTGCGTGAGCTAATGTACTGTGTGAAAGGACAACGCCGAGGTACTCATACTGCACCAGAGAAAAGTATTAGTACTCACTTTCTAAACTGTTTCCCTTCAGAGGCAAACATGGAGCCTTTAAGGTCGTAAAAACTGTGGGAATATTTAGTCTTCTGCACACATGACCTGAAGTTATCATGTGCAACAAGATCATTGATTTTCTTAATTATTATAACTATTTATTTTTCAATGTATGAACTTGGATTAATAAATACGTTTGTCTCTGATCTTAAAGGGCTCTAATTAAATGTCAGAGTTAACACGTCCTGGCCTCCGTACTTTCAGTCGGACGATAAAGTCGATGGAGGAGGTGTCCCTTTACAGAATCCTCCAGGAGGAGGGGGAGGAGAAGGGAGATGTCAGGGTGTGTCGAGTTACATGTTTGCTGTCCAGCTGATTGTTGTGGTTATGAACCTGTGACCAGGTCAGATTACCACACACACAATGACTCCTCACATACACCCACACAATGACTCCACACACACATGAACAATGACTCCACACACAGATCAATAAAGGGTCATACGATTACACTGAAGATCAATAGTCAACAAATGTTTACATATAGCTGTTGACACACGTACATACACAGTGATGAATTGTTGTGAAGTGTCTCTGACCTGAACCTGATTCTTCTTGTAGCAAGTGAAGATAAAATGAAAAGGTTGTTTAGTCTTAACTGCTTATTTTAGAATAAGATCTTCAATTTAAAAAAAAAAAGATCTTGACGTGAAAGAGTCCTCATTTTCCCAGATTTATTTTTCCTCACAAACAGTGTCCCGATGTCAGAAGATTAACCTCAACTTTCGTCATGACCCAAGTTTGTAGACAAAAAAAGTCGGCAATAAAAAAGAATCTTTCAATTTCTCATAAATACTTACAACAACCCAAAATGACCTTGTTTCCCGTCCCCCAGCATGTCCCTGATATGTGAAGAATGTCCTCTCATTTCAGGAGGGTCCTCACTCCACGTTTATAGAATATATATTTTCATCTTAAAAGAAAAATAGAACAAATGGATGTGCATGTTTTCAAAATACTTTTCTGGGGGGGTATCCCAACTTAAATAACCTCAAATTTGATAAAGTCCCTAGTTTGTCAAAATGTCCTCTCTTCTAAAATCATGTCAAAACCTCGTTCATGAAAATGATGCTGGAAGTTTTTCTAAACTATCCTCACTTAATTATTATTTTTTTTTTTTAGAAAGAAACAACCTCATTTTCCAAGTGTCCCACTTTTTAAAATTTCCCCACTTGAGAAAAATGACATATTTCATTCTCTCTCAAGGTTGACAAAAATGTCCTCACTTCTCAAACATATCTTCACCCCTCGAGACAAAAATGATTCAAAAACATCCTCAGATTCAAAAACTGTCCTCATGTCCTGAAGAAAAATAGATAGATGGATAGAGAGATACTTTATTGATCCCGAGGGAAATTCAAAGCATCCAGTAGCAGGTTACAAAGACATGACATGAAACATTTGTTACAAATTAAACCACAACAGACGCCCCCCCTTAAACTTAAACTGTACAATTAAAAATAGACTTATAACAAGAAATGTACATAACCCATGCAGGGATAACAAATATATGTGCAATTTAAACAAGAACCATCATCACTTAAAGTTTCCCATTCCCTAAACATCCTCTCATTTTTCAAAATGTCTTCTGGGCCAGACACGGTGACTTCTGGCTCCAAGAAAAAGAAAAAGAAAAAGAGTGTGACGGGCAAAATGTTCAAACTCTTCATCCAACAAAAAACCTGGACAGGATCCTCAAACAGAAGTCTGTCAGCCGGACCCTTTGCTGCTGCTGCTGCTGCTGCTGCTGCTGATGATGATGATGCATTCATGTCATGAATGAGTGGTAAGACTAAAAACATTTATTATTGTGATACTTTAAGAATTCTGTACCCTGTTAGACTGCCCTCTTGTGGGGTTTCTGCAGAATAAAAATCGTAGCATGAACTGAAATGATTGAATGGCAATTATTGGACATAGTGGAACTTTAGTGTCAGAAAAAATATTGACAGAGAGAGAGATGATAAAAAAAAGATTTAAATACATTAATTGGAGTATAAGAAAGAAAACTAAGCATGCTCCAAAAACACTGTACTATAGTAATACATCTCCTAGAGTACAATGTTATCACAGAGCTAACTGAATGTCGTCTTTAGGCCACACTTTGTAGTATTGAATCATTATTATAAAGGAAGGATGTTCTGATGAATATTTCTGCTGCTTGTCGTCAGGGGTTTTTCCTTTTCCATCAATTTTACAGCACTGGAAGTAAATGTGCATGCGCGCGCCCGGGCCGTACGTGTGACGGGAGCGCGCAACTGCAGCAGATGAGAGCGGGAGCAAGGAGGTAGGGAAGGAGGGAGGGAGGGAGGGAGGGAGGGAGGAGTGTGAATGTTACGAGTCACTTCTCATTCCACTAATTTAGCAGAAAAGGGGGAGAGAGAGAGAGAGAGAGAGAGAGAGAGAGAGAGAGCTCGACAGTGTGCGGAGGGACAGTGAGGCGCGTGGACTCTGCGGTATCTGACCTGAAAAAAGAAAAGAAGAAGAAGAAAACACCGCGTCTGCTGCTGCTGCTGCTGCTGCTGCACAGAAAAGAAAAAAAAACTACAGCACCTAAACGCACCGGGCCGGGCGGGTTCTCCTCCTCCTCCTCCTCCAGGTGTGTAAGGAGGAGAAAAAATAATCCTGCAATATCGATCATTCATCCCGGAGATATCACGGAGTAATCTGCAGCTGCTGACGTGACACGAACTCGGTGTCCCAGTCCTCCACAACCGAGGAGACACCGGAGATCTGCCGAGGCACCGGGCGGGCAGCAGGAGCGCCGTCTGGGTGTTATTCTCGGGTTTTGGAGCGCTCGGCGCCGGAGCCGTCAGTTGGTGTTTACGCGTCGGAGAGGAGGAGGAGGTGGAGCGGCCGGGGAGGAGAGGACACTCCGGAGCGGGAGTCTTAAGATCATTTTTCGGTTTAAAGGGGATCTGTGTCTCGGGTGTGTTGATATCAGAGAAGGAGGATAAAGAGGGTCTCTCTACCGCCCACCTCCATCCCTCCTTCCTTCCGCAGTACCCTCCTCCAGCTCCTCAGATGGGTTAACGTCGCTCCGGTCTTCGTGCAGCTCCTCGGAGAGGGTTCCGCTCACACCTGCTCACACCTGCTTACCCCGATCTGCGGGGGCCATATGATGTAGGAGCCGACCTCCCCCTTTAGTCTCTGCATCACCATCCCTTAATTCTAACCCCCCCTCCTCCCCCGCCCCCCCCCCCCTTCTCCACGCACCCAACCAACCCACCCACCCGTGCAATCTCTGCCCCCCTTTCACCCCGCGTCCCACCATGCCGGCGGGGATGAAACCGCTGGAGAAGTTCCTGAAGAAGCAGACCACGGCTCTGACCCGGGCTGGCGGCTTTGTAGGCGGGGTGACGGACAAGGCCAGTGGGGGGACAGGGGCGTCCCGGCGGAGGGCCAGCTTGTCCCGGGTCGTACCGTTCTTCAGAGAGACGTCGCCTGAGAGTGGCCAGGCCCGGGAGGTGTTCAGGTGAGAGATTGGAAGGAGGCGGTCGGTGCTTCAAAATGATTTTATTTTATTTTTTAAAACAGCATGGCCTGACCAAGGTGTTTGGTGGCACAGGGGCTGAAATGGGCCCCCTTTTGGCCCCCTTGTTGGTGTCTTTGGCAACTCCAACCCTCCGGTATGTAGGAATATGGTCCATGTAATCTCTGACATAGTCTTATTTTAATATTTAGAGAAGATGAGGAAAACCCTTTTCCATATGACAAATCACAGGAGTTGTTGTTCTACAACAGCTCAGACGTTCGTTGTTGATGTGATTTACCAATAATCTGTTGTATACAACGTTTCCCATTATAACGTCAAGAACGCAAAAGAAAAAGACAATCAATGCAGAGTGAGAACAGCAACTCCCATTCCCTGTAATTTAAATTTACTGTGTTATTTTTCATTTTTTTTAAAGATTTATTTTTGGGCTTTTTGTGCCTTTAATGTAGAGAGAGGACAGTGGATAGAGTCGGAAATCAGGGAGAGAGAGAATTGGGAACGACATGCTGGAAAGGGGCCACAGGCTGGATTCGAGCCTGGGCCGCCCGCTTGGAGGACCGTAGCCTCCATACGTGGGGCACTCGCACTAACCACTGCGCCACCAGCGCCCCCTGTGTTATTTATTTTAATGGAGTCAGGTGGCTTTGACTTAAGTGATTTGGCAGATGTTTCTGGTTTTTAAAAAAAAACATCTTCCTGGGTCTCTCAAAAAAGGTCTCTGTAGGGATCCCTTCTGCAATGCTTTCAGCCTGAGTCTGTCGGTGACAAATACAAGAACATTTAGTGGACATTCTTTCATCTTTTAAGTTAGGTGTTGCAGCCAATACAACTCGTTTCACTGCTGCGGGCTGACTGTAGCCTGCTTGAGTAATTCAAAACTGTTTAGCACCTATTAGTCATTAAGATGACAAAATATGCAAATTGAAAAATGTCCCAGGTTTAAAAATAACAGAATAACCATTTAAATCTGAGGGCTTATGGGATTTAATTGTTGTTTTAGTCGGCTGTTAATCATTCCAAAGGTATCTGAGATGAAGTAATAACTGTACACATTCAGCTCTCTGCTGGATAACAAACTGGAGCAGGTAACAGGTTGTAGACCTCGGGGCAGTAACTTGCTTTGCTTTGTAGTTAATCCACATTTGTGGTCCAGATTTACCAGTTTTTCTTTAATCCCTTAGGTGGGTCCAACTTTGCTCTGTGTCACTCCTGTTAGAAATACTCCAGTGATTCAGTTTCACACATCCTTAAAGTCTGAAGACTACTGAGTTAGTTTGTAAAGAATCAGTGCAACAGAGGTCAAGACACCTGGATTTCTAAACTGTGGTAAATCTCCAAAAGCGTCTCCATTTCTCAGGAGCGACGCCAGTGATTGACCAGGAGCAGCATGCAGTGAGCACTGTTGAAGAAGAGCACCGTGCTTTCACATTTATCCGTCAATCAATGAACATGATCCAATTATTTCCTTTATTAACTGATGTATCAAAAACACAACGTTCAAACCAAAAGCTTTTTGCCTCACTATGATTATATTTTCTCTTCTTTGCCGCTACGTCATTCACCGGTTTGAATCGCGTCCAATCGCTGAATTGTGTCCACTCCTTAACTCACCTGCAGGCTGGCAGGCTGGCCAAGTCGACCAAAACAAGACATCAAAATCCAGGCAGAGGACAGCGTCACTGCAGTGTTTGAATGCCCAAATAAAAGTGTTAACTTTCAATTAGTTTAAATTGGAAGAACAGAAACAGTCCGTCACTGATGAGATTTGGCTTCATGACAATAATATGAAAAACATTTCCTACTAAAGATTTACTGTGACTCCCCCCCCCCCCCCCCCCCCCCCCTTCTGCAGCCCTGACAGCGAGGACCCCCCCTCGTGGCCCTCAGCCACAGGGACCGGTCTGGTTTCTGTGCCCAGCAGCGCCAACGGTTCCTGCTCGGGCTCTGGTTCTGGCTCTGCCGGAGGAGACGTGCGAAGTCCCTCTCTGTCCAGCGACGAGCAGAGCTCTGAGGCCAGCCTGATCACAGAGAGCAGCAGCAGTGGGGGCGGAGGGGGAGGGACGCCTCTTCCTCCCGACACACCAGACAACCTGACGCTCTCCGTGCTGGACAGCGTGGCGGGAAAGCGTCACGCTCACTGCAGAGGTAAGAAGTGAAGCTTTGTTCTTGTTTTCAAAATGGCCACCATGCGATGAAAGTGTCGCTGCTTGTTTGACACTGAATATCCACGAGCTGCCGTTGAGCAGCTCTGTAGAACGGTAGCTGTTTTAATCACCCTGATCTCCTCCATTGGTTGTGGAAAACTGGATTTTAGTTTTCACCTTCTTGGTAAAGTGCAATTAAGACGGGGGCAGCTGTGCTAGAGTCGGTTGTCTCTCAACCGGCAGGTCGGCAGTTCAATCCCCAAAACGAAACCAAATTTGGTGCGTAGAGCGTCTCTTCTGTTGCTGTGGTTTAGAAACGGGTATTGTGTAATTGTTAGATTCATCCCTTGCGTTGCATCGAAGATTAAAATGGTGTTATCGTGACAACCCTACATCGTCTGTTTTGGTTATGAATAGTATCAGCAGGAATATCTTTGTCTCAGTTTGATCATACTTCCAGATAATAAAAGTTTTTTTTTTAGGCTCCAGAATATTTTTCAGTTTCTAAATCACCATGGCAACCTTACATTGTGTGAATGGATCTCTAATATAATATTTACAGTCCGTGATGGATCTGCATCCGAGCAAACGAACGTCTTTTTGCTACTTTGTTAGCGTTTAAGCTAAAGGAGTATCTCTTCATGTTCACCTCTTTGACATTTTGAGCAAAATCAAGCTTTGCCACTGTGATAATGAGCTAAGATAAGAAAGTGTCAGTGTGCTAAGTGCTAAACCTGCTGAAACACTCAGGTGGTACACTTCACGGACTCTCGGATGAAAACTTGACGATGTAAACCCTGAGATCTGCTGATCGCCCCCCGGAGCGGTTCATGAGCTGAGACCTTTTAAATCAGATCTTTGTTTTAGTTTGTCGACTTAGTTCATGTTTGTATTTTGTTATCTTGGATTTAGTTTTATTTACTTATCATCTTTTCATTTGAAAGATTCTCTCATGTTGTCATGTGAGCCTTTGGTTGAGGATCAGGGAGGGAATTTATTTTACAAGCCCACTCCTTTGGCTTCACCTCAAGACAGAGGTGGAACATCTGCAACTATTTTGATAAAATGATTATTTTTTGACATTTTCTTCAGATGAGTCTGTTTTCTAAATCGCAGTACGGTGAATTATTTTTGGGTTTAAGTCACGAGTACGTTTATTCATCATAGGAATAAATGGTAGGTGCAGTATTAGATTTCATGTTGAGGGCGGAAGACATGCGGCGTGCGAACCCTCCTGTTCAGCAGCTGCTGCAGTGAGATGAGGGGGAAATGATTTCATTTGACATTTCAGGATTCAACCTCGACGTCTCTGCGAGAGTTTTTAAAAACCCTCGACTGTGTCAGTGCGATCGCTGCAGCTTCAGAAACCAGTTCAGATCCAGGCTGTTTGTTTCCCGCAGGATTGTGTTCAGTTCATAGTTCACATCATACAGACTGTTCCTGCAGCCTCCGAGCGTGGTAGAGTGTGTGCGTGCGTGTCTGCATGTGTGTGTGTGTGTGTGTGTGTGTGTGTGTGGTTACATAATGGCTGCCGTTCCTCTTTCCTTTCAGAAACGCAGCCTGCTTATTACAGCTGAAGTGGGTGTGCATGCATGCGTGTACCTATGTGTTCCTGCAGGAATGTTTGACTGCATGCCTTTGTCCGTGAGTGTGTGCGTGGCTGTGTGTGTGTCTGTGTGTGTGTGTGTGTGTGTGTGTAGAGCAGAGATTGTTGTGTGCTGCAGGGTGTGTACGTGTTTTTGTGACCCTGTTTCATTCAATCTTAAAATTATTCTTCCCTCAAAATCAGCCGAAAAACACAACATGAACTACATTAAAATCGTCTATTTCTTCAACGTATTTGTAAAAATATGAACTTTTTTTAAAAAGTTTATTTTTTTTAAAGATATTTTTTAGCCCATTTCTGCCTTTATTGGATTGGAGCTGAAGGGTGACAGGAAGTGTTGGGAGGAGAGACTGGGGGATGACATGCAGCAAAAATCAAAAGAAAAGGCATCATCAAAATGTTCTGAAAATGTGGGAAACAAAAACTTTAAACATTGCTTGCTGGATAAAATGACGCAAATCCTTTGAAACCTCTTTAGAAGTTCTCTGTTTATTCTGTTAGCGTGCTACTCGTCTTAAATCCTGCTGTCTGTTTGTTTGGCTAGTTAACGGCCCAGGCAGAATGCTGGATGGGCTATCATCAAAAATGTGTCTGTAAATCACATTTCTCTTTCTCCAACGTGAGCTCGGACTGTGAGGAACTAATGCTGACAGCCCTGATACAGAATATTAAAAAACCTTCACACCTCGCTCATGACATGAAGAAATCTCTAAATCTCAGTTCAAAGATCTACTAGAGTGAAACACACCAGAACAAGCAAAACTACGTACTGTATGTATGTTTACTAGACTCCTTTCCAGATTCAAAGGGTCAAAAATGAACATTTAGAGGTATTCTTCTTTTCTCTCCGTCTCTGAGAGTCAGACGTCCTTATAACCGTGAATCAGCCTCCTCTTTGTGCTGCAGCATCACCGACGTTCTTAAGTGAAAATGCGAGATGGATGGAAGTGTTTGTAGTTTATTTTCGTCCTGCAGGAGGGAGAACAAACAGCCGAGAGAGAGAAAGAAAGAAAGAAAGAAAAGTCTGCGACAGAGACGGAAACTTTCAGACGGATTCTTTTAATAAAGCGCCCCGCTCGTCTGGATCTGTTAAATAAATCTCGTTATTGATGAACGTCGAGCCTCTTCTCACCTCCGAGGCCAGACGGAAATAAAACATCATGTTGTTCAGTCTGCTTCACCTTCATCACTCCTCTCAGGGAGCGGATCCCCATCAGCCGATCAATCAAGATTATCGAGAATAAGGAAGTCCATGAATGACTCGCCTGAAGAGAATTTACAACTAAACTTTACTGTTAAAGAATTATGCATAATTAGGGGGCGTGGCTAATATGACTAATGTATATGACTAATGTGACTGCATGCGGGTGTGCTGTAGCTGTTTGTCAGGAGGATCAAGATCCGCCTCAGCTCCACCTCTATGACTGTTTCTAGGTTCACCAAAAGTTAGTTTGAGACTGCGAGCAATTACAATAATGCGACCATTGATGGGCTTCAAAATTCTCCTTCAGTTACCAATGGGTGACGTCACTGTGACGACCTCCATGTTTTATACAGTCTTTGTATTACACACACACACACACACACACACACACACACACACACACACACACACACACACACACACACACACACACACGTGCGCATGTCTTTATTAAGTAATGAGGACTTAACTGTATCTACACTGATCACATTCATGAATAACCCAACAACACGTTCTTCTTGTTAAACAATGGAAGCATTATTACAGCTCAGTGTGCGAGTCTGTGTGTGCGTTTGTAGTGTTTGTGAGTGTGTGGGTGTGTGAAGTGTTGGATGCTGCACATTAGTGTTATGCAACTCATCTCCTCGCATTCAGGGAAGTTTGTTTGAGGAGCTTATAAGCTTTATGATTGAAACAGAAAATTCATGTTTTTAAAATGTGATTTTTCTAAACATTAAACTGCTAATCCTAAAGTTTAAAACCATCAGCTGTCAAACCTGCACTAAGCATTGTGGGAGCTAGGAGAAGAGGCAGAGAAAGCCAGCTACTGACTTTGATTCTTGTCAAAGGAAATCAGTTCGGGGGCTAACACTCCGATAGAGGCAGCTGCAGGGGGTGGCGGCCCGGAGAAGTACTGGTAAAGGGGGTGAAACATGAGTGACTTCCAGCTGACGACCCTGCAGCTGACCAAAAGACACTGTAGGAGGTGCGACAGGCTGAAGAAGCAGGAATAACACCTGTACAACAATTTGAATAATTAATCTGCTCAGCATAAACTAGTGATGATCGACTGATTGTTTGTGACTTTTTTCTAAAAACGCAAATTAATAAACTGTTAAATATTTTGTATGTCTTGAGGAAAAGTACTGTAGAGTTTTTATAACTCTAAATATCTTCGTGTTAAAATTGCTATCTAAATTTAGTAAAGTAAAAAATATATTTTTTTAACTTTGTTGTTTTGAAATATTTGCTTTCTTTTTTTGTTCCTACAAAAATGTGAATTATTTTTTTTAGTATTTCAAGAATCAGCTCCTTGTTTTGTTCAACAGAGACGAAGAGATAGTTTGATATGAACCTGTAAATGTGGTGCCCGTTCATAATCAGACCAGAATTGTTTCTTTAACCAGGCTGTAAACACGTTTATTTCTGCTTCATTTTTCAATGGGTGTATTTGTGACTTCCGGGGCTTCTGCAGCCAGTCTCAAGTGGTCACTCACGGAACTGCAGGATTGTGCACTTCCGCAACACTGCACATTTCTAGCTGTTTTTTCTTTTCTTGTGTTTTTATCAGGAGTAAGAAGAAGAATATGGCATAATGTTCCTGCAGCAGGAGCTGAAACATGCAGCTGCTGTCGTCATCCTTCTGCAGAGACAAACTGTCCACTTTGATGGATTTTCTCAGAATGAGTCAGAGCTGATAAATTATGGATCAAACTTCTGAATGGACGTCCTGTTGGGGTTAAAGAAACTGTAGATTCTGTCTGTGATTCAGATTCAGAAAGAAATCCAAAATATGAGTTCATGAAGCTCGCACACATTCAAAATCACTCTGACTAACATTTGTATATCTTCTTCTTAGATTGTTTATATTGTTTTTCATCAATTTAGCTTCTGTGTATTATTTATTGTAGGCTGTACTTCTCTGTTTTATGTTTTATAAGCTTCTCCAAACCAAGCACTGGTGTGGTTTATAAAGTAGCTTGAGCTGAACTGAAAACTGTTTTTGTGGCTGATGAATCAAAGTTAAAGGAGCAGTATGTAATTCTGACACCTAGCCTTTAAAATAGGTACTGCAGTTGAAATTCAAAACATTGGAGAGAGCTGTCCCCCACCCATGCCCTCCTCTGGAGAGTCAATGCACACACGGGTTGCCATTTCACGGACACTGAAGCTTCAGTGTTTATCCAGCTCTGCATCGGTCTATAAACCTTTCTGCGTTCTAACCTCTCTCCATTTTTCAAAAAGTATCTCCAATATTGATCCTAGTTTTTGCCACGTTTCTGCTCGTGGAGCTTATTAGAAACATGCAGAGGCTTTTTATGTCGGGTACAATCTGTTATATCTGAACCAGTTCGCTTGCCCGCTTCCATCGCTGCAACACCTGTAGGTTTGCTGTGATAACTGGCCTCATATCTGGCAAACCGAGGGGTGTCCAGAACGGCTGTGTGAGGGTGCATTAAAACTGCCTTCATTCTCTGGTCAAAACAAACACAGACCATTCATTGACCGGAATATAAACTTATATAATGAGGACATACTGGCTGCTGCAATGTTGTCAGAGAAGCCAGCACTTCAACATAGCATGTTTCCTCAATGTCTGATGATGTAGTAAGGTACATATTGGTCCCTAAAGAATTCCTATCCCTTATTTCTGCTACATTATATTTGCCCAAAGTTCAAACCATTTCTTTGGAAATCTTTTAACTTTAACTAATGTTTCGCAGAGATGATGATAATCATTTAAAAGTGCTGTAAGAAATAATACAATTTACTCCTCAAAAATAAGACGTTTCAATCAGAAGAACACTTTAATTTAATTCTCAATTATTCCACGCTATTTTAGTGTAAAATAATGCCTGAAAATGAAACCCCCAGATATTCAGTTTGGCTGTTTTGGTTGAAATTAATAAATGATTGTTCAAATATTTGCATGTCAATCAATAATTTATTTCTAAATTATGGCTGCAACTATCAAGTTATGAAAACATTTTCAAAGAAGGTTTAATCATGCGAGACACTCAAATTATTACTAGTAGCTTTCAGCAAGTCTGGCAAATTTACCTCAGGCCACATGCTTGAATCTTTAATTATCACCTTCTCCTACGGTGCCCCTGAGGGGACAAGAAACATAAACATTTCAGGAGGGATTTTCTGAACTAAAGAGGTTTCTTTGCACTGAGCAGTGGATGATTTCTGTTTCCTGTTATGTTGAACTCAATGCCGCGGTCCAAAGTTCAGTGATTAACTTCCTGTTGTTTTTAACACTTTGCTGTTTGTTCTCGTCAGATTAGCTGTACTCAGATTAACACTGAGAGGAAACAGATTAAAGATATGGCACAACGTATGATGTTAGTGACCCTGGGTAAAATAAGAAACATTAAACAGAAAACACACAAGTCTATGATGGGCAACATGGCACGGGAATTTCAATACAGTTTTATCTTAGCTAGCAGATCAAATTATGACAACGTTTGCTTCATTAAGATATCCTACAGGTCAAAAACACTAAATAAAGCTAATTTAGCAGTGCAATAGAGATGCTAATCGATAGACTAGCAGATGCCAGACAGGTTTGACGCTAGCTGCTAGCATTAAAAGCGTTGAGCTACTTTCTATTTAATTTCCGCTGAAGACAACAAATAATGTAACATAGCATTAGGTTTGATAAATTAATGAAAGTTAATTTTGGCTAACAGATCTCAAAGCTAAATTTAAACAAGCGTGGTGCTTAACGACCTGCTAATGCATCGCTAGGAAAGTCATGAAGCAGTTAGCTAGGCTGTTAGCAAAACTTGGTTAACAAAACTCCCAACAACATCTTTGCTCTTTGTTTGTTTGGTACAAACAAGCGGAAAACTTACAAAACAATTATGATGGATTTTGGGGTTGGTGTTATCATGCTAATTTACTTTAATTCAAAAGCGTTAATTCAAAAGGATGAAAATGAATCTCTCCTGCTTTAAAATGAGCGTTGACGGATTATTGTCAGTTAGTTGATAAACTAGCGAACCAGATTATAAAATAGCTAAGCACTTGCAGCCCGTTGTTTCTTCTAACGCAACCCCAGTTAAAGATACAGCGGCTTGCTACATAAATCATGCTTCACGATCTCTGTTGTTTGTTAAGTGTGTTACAAACGTGCAAATAACCTCTCAACATTGATGATTAATTTAGGAGTTACTGTTGTCTTTCTTTTCTTGATTTGAAAAGCTGTGAAGAATGCAATCAGTCTCTCCTTCTACTCTAAGCTAATTTAGCATTAGCTACAGTTGTTGCAGCAGTTCTTGTGTCTTCATGAGACAGCTATCTCCATGAGAGGTGTTATATATGAGATGTATGATTCACGGAGCAGAGAGAGGCTGCGTCTCAATCAGACTGGAAGTTAAACTCAGTCTGAATGTCGTCCTGATCCGATGTGTTTTTGTCTGCAGTTAAATTACACCGTGTTTCATATTTAATTACTGCAGAGCCTGAGCCTGTTGATCCCTTCAGTCAGTGTGACCCATATCCAGCTTTTTATTTTAGCTCTGTGTGTCTGCGTCACACCCACCCCACACACACACACACACACACACACACCACACACACACACAGTCCCAGCGACGCCTTACATCCTCTTTGTTTATATGAATTTTAACATTCTTCTCCAGCGTCTGTTTGTTCTGATGTTCTTCTTGTTCCACGTCGCTTCTGCTCTTCACTGATGACTGATTCTTACCTGGCTGGTTTT